>NW_025109516.1:10659-82940 GCF_011392965.1 Frieseomelitta varia
CTCAAGACACCCCGTCCGACCAAATTCCTCCTCGCGAATTCTCTCGATAGAAAAAGAAGAAGAAGAAAAAAAAAAAAAAAAAAGAAAAGAAAAGGTGGATCGTATGCGTATACTCACATGCATTCGTCGGGTCGATTGCAGTGTCCGTGCTGCTCGTCGCATCCGGGCAGGCAGCGGGCTGAAACAAGTAAGAAAAAATCGAAAAGGTTAAGGCAACTCTCCGCAAGAGGTCGATCGCGTCCCTCACGACTGCACGAGCGGTATATACCCCATACGATGCATCCCGATGCATTCCACCGCCGCTTGCTTATAGGTAGTCGGGAGAGACCAAGGGGAACTCGATAATTCAACGTGCTACACCTCTCTCATCTCTTTCTCTATCGCGAGGTTGTCGTCGTTGATCGAATCGTCAAATTGTTCAGAAACTCGGATGGGAATTAACCTTCGGGTTTAACCTCCTGCCGCTGCCGCAACGCACGTACGTTTCTTTTTTTTTTTTTTTCTTTTTTTTTTTTTTCCCAAAATTGCAATATTTTCTCTAAGTTTTTCTAAGCATGTTCACCCAGGCAAAGCAAAATAATAAATTTGTTGAATTACTTCTACGATATCGTGCCGACGAGTTCGAAGAGAAAGCGACGAATTGTTGTACACGGTTGTTCCCGGTCACTCGTTATGGTCCGCAATCCAGCTGCCAGTGGTCAAGTGGTCAAACAACGCTTCTCGAGACGAGACAGATTGGGTTTATTCAGAAAGTGAGCGAGTTACCACGCACGGGAACCTTTCTTTAGAAATATTGAGCTGTAATTTAGGAAAATTGAACAAAGTGTGTTTGAATGTTTCAGGTTCGATTATTTTCGTGAGGATAACTTTTCTAAAAAAGAAAAAAAAAGTTCACTTCAAAATATTAATTTTATTATCCTAGATTGTTGGATGGCTCAATAGTTCGTTGACCGCCTGATAGTTTAACAGTTGGATGGTTTAACAGCTGATTAAGTGGTTCGATTAGTTTGTTTTATAGGACCATCCCGTCGTCCTTTCAAATTAAAACACAGACAGCATCGGCGAACTTTCGTCACTTTTCAGAAAACAAATTTGCAAACTTGCTTACGTCCAATGTAAAAATGTCTTGCCTACTTAAAACATCCGATTAACGCTGGCATTCTCCGTTGGTTTTCTGAACCAAACACGTTTTCATAAACACGTGAATTTTGGTGTCGTTCGCGCCTCGTACGTACGACAGGGGGAATCGTCTAATTAAAATTTATGTCATATATACCACGAATCGTTGCCGTTTTCCGGGAATCCTGAATAGGAAAGGAGTTCTGACCGCACGATTCCTTGCATAGCTGCACGTAGTAGTGAACGATACTGCCTGCGCGCTCGCGCTCACACGGTCGCGTCCCACAAGGATGATAAAATTGTGTCACGTGTGAAGATTCTTATCTCACGATCGTGAAAACACCTCTAACGCCCTGCTAATTGATCCATCCCCGAGTCTTTACTGAATTATATTTCGTAAATCATTCTGGTCCGAGAACGAAGGCCGGAAACGAAGAACGATTCGAATATAATGGAAAAAAAAAAATTGAAAAAATTCACGTGAACAATGATTTTGATATTTAGAAAACAATAGTCCGCGATGTGGCGCGAAGTTAATCGACATTATTATTAATAAAGATACATCTACTTGTGAATTTCAATAGAAATTAATTTCAATTCGCCACACGTATTTCACGCTTGTGCTATCTGCCAAATTTTTTTAATCATTTTCTTTGCTCGTGCTTCTGAATGACAATTTGAAAAAAAAAACATACATTTATCACAACAATCGAGACAGTTATGTATTTTAAGTCTTAGCCAGTTGCGCTGGCAACTGACTGCGGACCATAACGAGCGACCAAGCCGTATTATACAACAATTCGTCGCTTACTTTTTGAAGAAATCATATGCCGATATCACCAAGGAGTACAAAATTGATTATTTGTTTTGCTCAACTATACCTAAAGCTGAAAGAGTATTGCAATCTTGTCGCAAACAAGAAAATTCATTCCAAGCGCAAGAGGTTAAACAAAAATTCGCTGTCGAAACGAAAACCGTGTCTAGCATCATCTCGATGAAATAAATCCAGGAATAAACGTGTTAATATTAATCGCCGTGTCATTTCCAAAAAAAAAAAAGATAGTCTTCCGTGCATCGGCGAATTAGAACAGGAAAGAACGGGAACGAGAAGAAAGATATAGTCGAGACATAGCAATGGAATTGTGTCACGTGTCGAGCAGCAGCAGCTTGTCCAGTCCGCAAATATATCCAAAGTCTTTCTCAGTTGGCTGCCAGCCACCAGTTCGGTTACGTACGAGTGTTAGATAGATTGTAGACCACGGATCGCGTCTGCTACGCCACGACACCGTCTCCTCCTCTACACTTCTATCCTACACCGTATCTTCAATCGTTTTTTCCTCGCCGTATTACGCACACGTGCCTTTCATCCGTGCAACGTTTCAGCAACTTCTACAATCCCATTTCGCAATGGATCCCCCGTACCACATTGGTACACACCTGCTTCGGGAACGTGTTGCTTCAGAATGTGTTTCTGAATTTCCTCGTGCAAGAGAGATCGACGAGATATTTCCAGGACAGAAGAGTTTAATGACATTTTGCTTTGTAACTTTCGAACAGAAGAATTGACAATTTTGGAGTTAGCCGAGTTAGCCTTTAAATTTATTTGGAGCACAGTAGAAATAGAATATTTACTCGCGAGTAAAAAGAGGATTTGTACAATAAAAAGAGCAATTTGCGCAATAAAAATTGTTTTAACATTTTTGTCATTTGATATTTAATATTATTTCAATTATTTTCAATAATTTCTTCTGTTATTTGCGATTCGTGAGAAATAATTTTATTAATTTTAAATTATTGCTGTAATTTTAATTATTATTATAAAATTTCGTTTATTTATATTTTTAATTTAACAATCACAATAAATAAGTTTGTATTTCTAAATAAAATTTTCTAATTAAAATCAATTCTATTTGATGTAAATTAAAAATTTTTCATCTAAAAACACTTTCCAAGTACTTTTACTATGTTACGACTTATTCCGATTAGAAATTGACGGGCAATTTGTACACCAATTAACACTGAATTCAATTAAAATAATTTAATTAATTTGCCATTAAATCCTCATTCAAGTCAATATTAAAAATAATTATTCGAAAATGAAATTTCTTATAATTCATTTATTCTTAATTGTACTACAGTTTGATTGAAAATAGTTACGAGACACCGACTGCAAGTTTCCTTGGGCCGTGCCAGAAGACGAGAAAAGAATCAAACAAACCGACGACTCTTCCTCACCTCGCGAACGAACGCAACCTTCTTCTCTATAAAAAAAAAAAAAAAAAAAAAACTTCCTTTCATCCCCCTCCCCTTCCCTTTCTTCGAAATCATACGCAACTTAATTCCTTTAATTATTCGACGATGGTTCTCCTCGCTGACGATCGATCGGCCAAAGAAAAGGGAAACTGAAATAACCGCTCGCGAGCGGAATGAAAGGGCCGAAAGACTGTTTCCGTTGTGAAAGAACATTTCATCAACCAGACGAACAATCGTTTCGTGAATGCTTCGTATCTTTCTCCCACTCCCGGCGGAAAGAATACAGAAGTTGGGAGAGAGCAGAAGGATGAAAAAAAAAAACAAGCCGACAACACGACAAAAGGCGATTTCTTGGCGAAGAAACTCGACCGACCGGTGTCTTCCTGAATGAAGGGGTTGAAGGTGGTTCGTTCGTACAGAAGTGAAGGTGAACCCTTGGAGAGGAGCATGTGGGGGCCACCGAGAGGATAGGAGAGGGCCGATGGGCCGGCGTGACCTTGGCACCGAGCGCAACGGCCCACGAACTCTCTCTCTCTCTCTCTCTCTCTCTCTCTCTTTCTTTCTCTCGACGATGGCTCGCCAGTCTCGACGCGCTAAGGAGCGCATGGTATTTATAGAGTGGAGAACCGTGAGGAACGAGTCTCGGAGAGTTCGGCCGATCCCGCGGGATCGGCCAAAAGGAATCGGACGAATCGCGCGGATTCCACCGGCCCTTGGAAAAACGAAGAAGCGGAGAGGAGGTGGATGGATAGAGGGCCACGGTAGGAACCGAATGTTCCTGAATTAAACCCTGGGATTACGGCAACGTCCGACCGCCGGTGTTTAAACTTGGACCCGACGTTGTGTGTTGATGGCGTTGCTGTGTGGTAATCACTCTCGGGAAGTATCATTGTCAGCTGATCAAAGGGGGATCTCAATGGGCAATCTCTTCGATATTCTTTTTTTTTTTTTCTTCTTCTTCCTCTTGCGCCTTGGAATGACGGCGCCACGAATAAAAATTGCAATGTTTCCTCGGTTTTAAGTATATTTAAGTATAACTTGAGTATATTTAAGTACAATTAAGTGGTTTTAGGTATACTTAAGTATATTTAAGTATAACTTGAGTATAGTTCAGTATAACTTGAGTAGTTTTAAGTATATTTAAGTATAATTTGAGTATATTTAAGTATAAAAATTGCTTTAAAAGTTTAAAAAAGTTTTAAGTATATTTAAGTACAACTTACGTATATTTAAGTATAACTTAAGTAGTTTCAAGTATACTTAAGTATATTTAAGTATAACTTAAGTACATTTAAGTATAATTTGAGTAGTTTTAAGTATATTTAAGTATAATTTGAGTATATTTAAGTATAAAAATTGCAATATTACCTCAGTTTTAAGTATATTCAAATACAACTTAAGTATATTCAAGTACAACTTAAATATATTTAAGTAAAACTAAAGTATATTTAAGTACAACTTAAGTATATTTAAATACAACTTAAGTATATTTAAGTATTACTTAAGTATGTTTAAGTATAACTTAAGTAGTTTTAAGTATATTTAAGTATAAAAATTGCAATATTTCCTCAGTTCTAAGTATATTTAAATCTAACTTAAGTAATTTTAAGTATGTTTAAGTATAATTTAAGTATATTTAAGTATAAAAATTGCAATATTTCCTCAGTTTTAAGTATATTTAAATCTAACTTAAGTAATTTTAAGTATGTTTAAGTATAATTTAAGTATATTTAAGTATAAAAATTGCAATATTTCCTCAGTTTTAAGTATATTTAAATCTAACTTAAGTAATTTTAAGTATGTTTAAGTATAATTTAAGTATATTTAAGTATAAAAATTGCAATATTTCCTCAGTTTTAAGTATATTTAAGTATAACCAGATAAAAATGGCAAACAGATATTTTATTTCATACCATGTGTGTATTTAATAAAATATCTCATTTGTTCGAAGGAATGTACTTTCAACAACAAAATATTTTATTTGTTGTAAAACATTTCCAAGATAATATTTCAAATAGTATTTCATTCGAGAAAACGCGGGAAATATTTATACCATTTCTTTTACCTTGTGACGATTCTTGGGGACAATGCAGAGTTAGAACTACTGCAATATTTAGGCGACAAGGATTTGCAAATCCAAAGTATTACGAAATATAAATACATGAAACAATTGAAGAGAAATAAATGATACTACGTAAGAGCAAGTGTTTAGTTAAGCAAAATTGAGCGAGATTACTTAGAAATTTAAATTGTTACAATTTTATCGTGGTGTTTGGTGTAACAGGAGTTTGTTCTTCTTACGCAAGTTCGTTTCGTAACTAGAACGTGCATGTTTCATCGTATTGCATTAAATTTATTGTACTATAACGTAACTTCATTTTTCAATCATATATAATATATATATATATATATTATAGCTCAATTTTGTAACTGAAAATAAATATTTCATTGTACCGTATTAGATATATTAAATAATACCGAAGCAATAAATGTTCGGAGACTCGCACAAGTTTCGAAGTTTACACGAAATAAAAGGCTGAAGTAAAAAAAAAAAAACCTGGCCATAGAATAATATTTCAAGTTTGAAAGTTCGTGGAAGTTTGTGCACAAAAGTGCACAAAGAAATGAAGCAAAGGAAGCGACATAAAACGTGCCAGATTCGCAGGTACCATTGCCGGTGGGACATTGACAATGGACTCGTGGCCTCTCAGCTGATCGAACAAGCCGCCAGGGATCGAGGAAACCGCAACCTGCGACACGCAACGAGAGGCCCTTCTCGTGAAAACTTTTACAACGCGTCGGCGTTTCTTGCCTTTCGCTTCTCCACGTTCACCAATAGGTGAAAAACAGCACCGCCATCAAACACACCTCGAGGCCAATATCCCTTTAAACGGCTCGAAAGCCTCCGCCGGGACAGTCGTATATTTCTCCTCCCCCGAGGAACTGTGAATTTCACGGGCTCGTGGCCAACGTATCTATCGATTTTTCTCCGGTCTCCGACTGTTAGCCGGCAAGTCGTTTCGTGCCTGACCTTTTCGTGGAACAGCGACAATGAGTTTCAATCGACGCTCTCCCCTCTGAACCCATCTACCAATCTCTCTCACTCTTTCTCTCGCTGCTACCTGCTGCTGTCCCGCCAGAACAGAGCCATTGCTCTATAGAAAAGCTACACAACAGAGGAGAGAGAGGAGAGAGAGAGAGAGGAAAAAATCGAAGAAATTCTGGCACACTACGCGCGCAGGTAGTCTCTGGTAGAATGAGCCAAGAGAGACAAGAAGAGGAAGAGGAAGAACGAAAGAGGAGGAACGCGATGAAGAGAAAGAGCGATGGAAAAATGCAAGAGCGATGGGGACCAGTGGCCGGAGGAGGATGAGGGGGGGGCGGGGGGAGGGAGGGGTTGAAATGCAAGCGGACTGTGAACGTGAGGCCGGTGCAGCTGTTGGTTAAAGCACCGACCTCTGTGCAGCTGTCAGGGGGCCTACACTATTCGGCCTCTTTCGGCTTGGTTCGCCTGCTGCTCGTGTTGCAGCTGCCTCTCTGCAACAACCCCTGTAATACCCCGTCCGGGCACCCCCGAAAATTTGCCACGCTGCTTCGCCACCCTTTCGCTACCCCTAGGGGCCTCGTTAACCCCTTTCGCTGGACGATCGGCTGTATAAAAATGTGTTGCAGCAATTGCTCGAGAGGACTGGTTTCTTCGTTTCCCTCTTTCCCGCGCGTGTCTGCGACAATTAATCGTCCACATTCCCGTGTTTCCCAGTGGGTCAATCCCTATCTGGATGTCTGAATTGAAAATTTGAAAATTTGAAAGTAATAGTAAATTTAAACTGAACTTGAAAATTTGAAACTTTGAACTAATAGTAAGTTTAATTAAAATCTGGGAATTTGAATTGATGATGAATTTAACATTGAAATTGAAATCCTTGCTTGGAAATTTAAACTAATAGTAAATTTAAACTAAATTTGAAAATTTGAAACTTTGAACTAATAGTAAATGTAATTAAAATCTGGGAATTTGAATTGATGATAAATTTAACATTGAAATTGAAATCCTTGTTTGGAAATTTAAACTAATAATAAATTTCAACTAAATTTGAAAATTTGAACTAATAATAAATATAATTAAAATCTGGGAATTTGAATTAATGATAAATTTAACATTGAAATTGAAATCCTTGTTTGGAAATTTAAACTAATAATAAATTTAAACTAAATTTGAAAATTTAAACCAATAATAAATTTAATTAAAATCTGAGAATTTAAATTAATGATGAATTTAACTTTGAAATTCAAATCCTTGCTTGAAAATTTAAACTAATAATAAATTTCAACTAAATTTGAAAATTTGAACTAATAATAAATTTAATTAAAGTCTGAGAATTTGAATTAATCATAAATTTAACTTTGAAATTCAAATCCTTGCTTGAAAATTTAAACTAATAATAAATTTCAACTAAATTTGAAAATTTGAACTAATAATAAATTTAATTAAAGTCTGAGAATTTGAATTAATCATAAATTTAACTTTGAAATTCAAATCCTTGCTTGAAAATTTAAACTAATAATAAATTTCAACTAAATTTGAAAATTTGAACTAATAATAAATTTAATTAAAATCTGAGAATTTATATTAATGATAAATTTAACTTTGAAATTCAAATCCTTGTTTGGATATTTGAGTTAAACTCAAAAGATTTGAAAATTTTAGCTAATAATAAATTCAATTAAAATTTGAAAATTTTAATTAATGACAAATTCAATTAAAATTTGAAAACTTATATTAATGATAAATTTAACGTTGAAATTCAAATCCTTATCTGGATATTTGAATTCAATTGAAGACGAAAGTTTCAGTTCTAGTTTAAATTGATCGAAAGTAAGCAGCAGGATTAATGGACGGATAAAATCGAAAAAATAATTGACCAAATGGGGAGTCGGCACATTTTTTCAGTCACATTTTTTTTTACAGAAAACATCCAGCTGAGCAAACGTACTAAGTACACAGCCGCTAGGACACGATGTACGCGTGTACTCTCTCGTCATTTCCAGAGACGACTTTCATTTCTTTCTCTATCGGCCTGTTCTCGTGAAATTTTCCCTCTTCTGCTATGTACTATCCTATCTTCTCGTCAATTTCTTGAAGATGAATGAACGAAGCAACTAGTGAATATCGACGAGTATTAACAGTTCAACAGAAAACCCTAAAAAAAACCCTAAAATCTACGAACGTGGTTCAAAGAAAAGAACCAAATCACTACGAGTGGAACAGACGACAGACATTAAATTATTAATAAACAAGAAGGAAGAAGAAGGTAGAAATTGTACCAGAGAGAACCAATTTGTTGATTCGATAATTTGAGTTACGTCCAACACTCATCTTCTAGATTCTGGAGTAGCAGTTCGAACTTTTCAATTCGGACGTAGCAATCTGAGAATGGACGGATGACGAGGCTGAATGTCATCATCAGAAAGGTCCTTTCGCAGCGTCAAACGTTTGATACTAGAAACCAATGGTAGAAACGCTTCGGTGACGAGCAATCAAACAAAGAATGGAGTATTACGGTGGCGGTTAATCGTTTTTCCCCTCCCCGCCCCCGTTCACAGGACGCTCGCACGCGTCCACGAGGTCGAAGCTTGCATCAAGTCGCAACAATGGCCCATTCTCATCGCGTCGCTCATGGCGGCGCAACAACACGAGGAACAGGAAGGCGGCGAAAATCCTGGAAACAGTGGCGTGGGCGTGAGGAGCTTGGCCGAGCACGTGAGAAAAGATCGGCCTGCGATCGCGACTGAGAGAGGCCACCCCCGGTGTGGTTTTTCGCTCGTCCATCAGAGAAACACACAGAAAGAAAGAGAGAGAGAGAGAGACACTGATTTTCCATCGCGAAACTCAACGCACGAACGTACCGGACGATTCCACGAAACGCCAGGAATGTCACGAAATGAAGAGTAAGTAGTCTATTAGTAATCAATGCGCGGAGAAACTTTGTCGAGCGGCGGTGTGCACTCGACGACGACGACGACGACGACGACGACGACGACGACGACGACGACGACGACGACGACGACGAGTGCAACGACCGATCGACGACGAGAACACACCCGGAGACCCTGTCTGTCAACCACTTTGACTCTTCCTCCTTCGTCGACCACGTTCACGAAATATCATCGTTGTATCGGGGCGACAGTGGATCGAGTGGGAATCGATTGATGATCTACTGCTAGGATAGAAGGAGATTTCAGGGACGTTGAAAGTGGGTCTTGGGGTTGGTACTTTTGGTTTATACACATTTAAATGGGAGAAAGAATTTTTTCGAAATTGGCAAGTGTCGGTGATCGCAAGGGTCCGAGAGTTGATGCTTGATTTAGATAATATGCAGGAGATGTAATGAAATAAAATTATAATAAAGTACTATATTATTATATATTTTACTATAATAAAATTATATAATTTTATTATAATTGTAATAGAATATTATATAATATTTTATTATAATAAAACTATATAATTTTATTATAATTATAATAGAATATTTTTATGTTTTATTTTATTATAATAAAATACTATACTATTATATATTTTACTATAATAAATTATATAATATTATTATAATTATAATAAAATATTATTATGTTTTATTTTATTATAATTATAATAGAATATTATTATATAATATTTTACTATAATGAAATTATATAATTTTTATGTTTTATTTTATTATAATAAAATACTATACTATTATATATTTTACTATAATAAAATTATATAATTTTATTATAATTATAATAGAATATTATTGTTTTATTTTGTTATAATAAAATATTATTATAGTATTTTATTATAATAAAATACTTTATTATACTATACTATACTATTTTATTACACTATACTACTTTATTACACTATACTATACTATAATAAAATACTTTATTATACTATACTTATACTATAATAAAATATTATAGTATTTTATTATAATAAAACTATATAAGTTTAATATAATTATAATAGAATATTGTTTTATTTTATTATAATAAAATACTATATTATTATATAATATTTGACTATAATAAAATTATATAATTTTATTATAATTATAAGAGAATATTATTATATTTTATCTTATTTTATAATAATAAAGTACTACATATTTATTTAATATTTTCCTATTTATTATATATTATATAATTTTATTATAATTATAATAAAATATTATCATATTTTCTCATTTTATTATAACAAAATACTATATTATCATATAATATTTTACTATAACAAAATTATATAATTCTGTTACAATTAGAATAAAATTCTAATAAATCCTATAATCAAATTTTGGACTTTGGATCCTCCTCCTTCGTTATTATTCTCCACAAGGATCACAGGATCACTCGATTAAAACGATCGGAGAATCCCAAGTATGTAACAATTACTTTAACCGACAGCGTCGTTGGATCGATCGCGAGATCGTTTAGAGGATCGTTCAACACTCCTGGATCGTGGCGAAATTCGCGAATACCATTCCCCCTCCGCCCCCCACTTGTCCCATAACAGCGACGCGGCGAGTTGCCACGAATGTTAGTTAGGGGAGGTGGATGCGAATGACTTGGCACGCTGGCAAAGGAAGCAAAATGAGATCTCGGATGCCATCGTCGGAGAGGATAGGAAAAAGCCTCCCGCGCGAGCCCTGCGAAACTCGGGGCACCCATTCAAACCTCTATCCCTCTTCCGACACTCCTCTCGCAGCAGTCAATCTAGCCGAGTCGCGAAAAAGGCAAGACGAAGGGAAGACGAAGAAAACGAAAAGAGATACAACGGTGGAAACAAAGGAGTGAAAGCGAACGTGTACGATCGAAACTTTCGACTGATTGTATGTGTGTATGTGTGTGTGTGTGTGTGTGAGAGAGAGAGAGAGAGAGAGAGAGAGAGAGAGTTGTTTGTCGTTTGGAAGGTCCTTGGCACCAGCTGCATCATGTGTGTAACCTGCTCATCGTAAACTAGACAGCTACGTCGCGGATCGAGCTGGATCGAGTCGTCCCGTTCCAAGTCCTCGGAACCGGCGTTGAAACAACACAGCCGCGCGCGTTCGCCTTACGTGGGTGAGAGACGAGCCTCTCCGATACACGGCGAGAGACTGAAAGAGCCACACACGATGGAAGGAGAGTCTCTCTCTCTCGATCCATGCATCGACGATTATACCGAATATACGTGCACGTGGAAAGTGAGACACCGAGAGAGGTGCACGTACACAGAGATTAATCCCGAGAGGATCCAGAGAGAGGGAGAGAGAGAGAGAGAGACTCTCAGGTACGCGAGCACGAAAAGGAAAAGATGCTGGATACAGAAGGACACGAACAGGAGAGAACACGACGAACACGAACGTGTGTACACGGACGTGGTATAAAGGGAGAAAGAGAGACGGATAGACAGCAGATACGGATATAACGAGGGAGAGGAGGGAGGGGAGAGAAGGAGAGAGGAGGCAGAGAGCGGGGCCGGAGCAGAAGGCGAAGGCCCTCTCTTTCTGGTGTGAGCGCGCGCGCGCGCGCGAGAGAGCCAAGCGTGGGAAGCTGCTGCACGCTCGGACCCGACACTGCACCGACACTGCACCGGGGCCTCTCCTTCGTGTGGACTCTCTCTCGTCGTCGAGTTTGTCGAGTTTCGTGCTACGAACGAGAATAGAGAGGAACGTTATATACCGGCCGGCGCGGAGCTAACGTCCTGGAGCGAATGTTATATAAGCGTCGCGAGGCGAAGCCGCGGCCAGAGAGTCTCTCTCTCTCTCTCTCTTTCACGCGAGCTAATTTCTGCAAAAATCGGAGAGGATTTGGCTGGTTGGATGACGATGTTGAATCGGAGGAAACACTGAGTTAATCTACATAAAAGTTAGTGATAACGGCAAGATCCAGTAAGTTGGTTCTTCCATGCTGATGGGGCCCAAAACCAGAGATTTCATTCGAAGAATTTGTTCAAAATTTTATTGAACCTAACCTAAAACAAAATTGTAAAAAAGGGATTCCTGATTCTTTTTTTTTTTTTTTTTTTACATTGTTTCAGTAAATTATTTCGAATGAAATTTTTTTCGAAGAGTTTATTCGAGATATTATGCGAATATAAAAAATTTTACTCGAAGCATTGACTCGAGTAAAATTTTTCATCGAATAATGCCCAGCTGTTTGTTTGAATAAAATCGTCATTCGTAAATGACGAATAATTTTTCTTCGTTAGTCGTTGTTTATGAATACATTTGATTATCAGATAAATCTGTCAAATTTGTTCGTTATTCGTATAAAATATGCCCAACTCTGCCCGAAACATGCTTGGAAGAAAACAAGGCGCATTTCTTTTCATCAAAAGAACACGATTGCAACCAAGAATAAACCTCTTCAAAATTATTAAGTGTGCCAATTCCATTACACAAAATCCAACAACGGACACTTCTTTCTATCTAGTTGTTTGATACTCTGAGCCCTTTGAAAGTTAGATTATTTTAATTAAATTATTTTAAAGTTAAAATATTTGAGTTACTTCAGAGGGAAGTATTGTAATTGCACTTCGTTCTGGTTTCTCCAGTCTTGTCTGGTATCTTCATTGCCGATCAAACGAATACGTATCGCTCGAGAGAAAAGAAGTACACCACTGGATACGTATTATCTTCTAACCTAAGATACATTGACTGTACCTTGGAATTCTACAGACTCCTCCCGGCTGTGCCCCAATTTTCCCATTTACGTAAATCACATTCCTCCTCGCCCTCCAGTCACGGAAGAAAATCCTAAATTCGACAACCTCTCCGGTTACCGGTGAACAGTATAAATTACGCGGGATGCACAGCCGGCCGGGGCAAGGGATGAACAGAGAAAAAGAGAGAAAGAGAACGGTCAGAGAGATCGTCTCTGTAATTTCATACACGGAATTCCTACAAAAGGAGGGATGTCACGCGCGATGCAGTCGCGATGGGAAGCGTGGGAGTGCACGCACGTTACGTGTACGATAATAGGCGCTCGGAGAAGGAAGAAAGAGAAAGAAAACGAAAAAGAAAAAAAAGGAGAGTGAGAGACTCACGTGTATTGCAGTAGTCACCCTTCCATCCAGAGAGGCAGACGCGCTCTCCGGTCGGGCTGCAGCTGTAATGACCGAAATTGTCGTCCCTCGGCCTGCACAGGTTCTCGCAACCCTTCCCGTAATAGTGCGCCACGCAAGTCACCCTGTACTCGTACACCATCTTCGCGTGAGCGCTTCTGTACTCGTCCTCGGTCCAATTCGGCCCGACGTCCAACCACTTTTGCGTAGTCAGCCTGGTGATCAGTACTTTCTCTGGAAATTAACGGAATTACGTCTGTGTTAAAACTTTGTGTTGGAACGTACGGGAGGAACTTTGTCGAGACGATGTCTTTTTCACTTTTGAAAGCAAGTGTAACTTTTTGTATAAAAATATCGTTCGTTGCTCGTATCTTCACTTGTGAAAGAAATAAAGAAAAGAGTGGTATATTGTTGTTATAGAAAATAGAAAAAAAGTAATGTATTATTGTCATAAAAAATAAAAATAAAAAAATTATTATCGTAAATGATAATATATTTATCGTTGACGACCAGTTGCTTTAATAGAGAAATAAGGATTAAATATTCGTCTATAACTTGATTCTATAAATATTCTAATAACTTCTGTATAAAAATATCGTTCTTCACTCGAGAAAAAAATAAAGAAAAAAGTGGTATATTATTATTATAGAAAATAAAAAAAAAGTAATGTATTATTATCATAAAAAATAAAAATAAAAAAATTATTATCGTAAATGATAATATATTTATCGTTGACGACCAGTTGCTTTAATAGAGAAATAAGGATTAAATATTCGTCTATAACTTGATTCTATAAATATTCTAATAACTTCTGTATAAAAATATCGTTCTTCACTCGAGAAAAAAATAAAGAAAAAAGTGGTATATTATTATTATAGAAAATAAAAAAAAAGTAATGTATTATTATCATAAAAAATAAAAATAAAAAAATTATTATCGTAAATGATAATATATTTATCGTTGACGACCAGTTGCTTTAATAGAAAAATAAGGATTAAATATTCTTCTATAACGTCTGTATAAAAATATCGTTCGTCGCTCGTATCTTCAACTCGAGGAAAAAATAAAGAAAAAAGTAGTATATTATTATTATAGAAAATAAAGAAAAAAGTAATGTATTATTATCATAAAAAATAAAAATAAAAAATTATTATCATACATGATAATATATTTATCACTGATGACCAGTTGCTTTAATAGAAAAATAAGGATCAAATATTATCAACAAAGTATAAAATTTTTAGCGACGGATAGCAAATTATTAATAAAATCAATATCGGTATTAAATAAAGTTCAGATAATTTCAACTGTATGATTTTTTTTTAATAAATTTAAAAATTTATTTAACATAAAATCTGAAATAAAATATAACGTTGAAACAATCACAATTATAAATAATATAATAAAATTATGAAATGTTATTATATATTCCATGTTGAAATGAAAATAAAAATTTTATATTTGAAGTTCAAGGTCAAAGCACTATTCCGCCATATTAAAATTTACTTGTCGAAAATATTCTATTTATTCTATTTATAATTAATAATGGAATTCACATATATGATTAAATGGATAATGATTTAATTGTTCCAATGGTGACTGATAAAACGTAAATAAAATAACATTCATCTTGTTCGGTTTTCTCTTTCCTTTTTTTAGACACAAGACGTGGAAATTTGTTTACAGTGAAAACTCCGTTTCCTTGTCCGAATATTTCCCTCTGACGGGGTAACAATTTTGTTTACGATATTTGCCCCGGAGGGAAGCAAATATCAATTAGCCTCGCTGCAATTCACTCGATTTACCAAGAGATTCGCTTCAATTGATACGAATACAATTAAGCCCTTCGTTTCCCTGACTGAAATCAATTCCAATTTACCACCCATTGACTCCGGCACGTTCGCCACGACTCCCACGTGTCACCGGTTTCCCCCTCCCAGAAAAACATCCCCAACAATACCACAGACTCTCACACGCTGTACCAAATCAACCGAACATTTTCAATTCAATTGGCACGACAGTTCTTTAACCGCGGCAATTAAACTCTCTCGCCAAATTGGAGCGCGACTGCTGAAATAATAAATTCAAAGGACACCCATCAAAGGACATTCTCATCAACGATTCGACGATTGCAAAATCTCACGACTGTCGAAGAAACGATGCAAAATAATACCCGGGAGAATGGAGAACAACAATAATAAAAAAACAAAAAAAAAAAAATAACACCCAAAGAACGATCCGATCGAGAAGGCAGCCCCCAATGCGCTCCAAAATTCCGCGAATCGACGCGAACGGAACTCGAACGAGTACTGAAACATCGATCGCCGACGATCATCGTCTCATCTTGACCCGTCTCGATCGATCAATCTCGAGAGAGAGAGAGAGAGAGAAGGAGGGAGAGAGGGTGCGGCTGCTAGAAGGCGGCGCGAAACGCGAAAAGTAATTAAGCATGTCCATCAGTAGATCAGAAAGAGAGGGACAGAGACAGGGAGAAGGAGGAGAAGTGAGGCGGCGGTTGCTGCGCCCAATGATGCGATCGAAGTGCATCGGCCTCCAGGCGAGAGAGATAGAAAGAGAAAGAGAGAGGGGCAGCAGACCGGACGTTCGTCCGCTATTGCTACTCCGCCGGCGGCACGCATCCGGCACAAAGAGAGTAAGCGTATACCACCGTTGTGGCTCTGGGAAAGAGGCGTTCTTCTTTTCTTCTTCCTTCTCTCTACCTCTCTCTCTCTCTCTCACTCTGTCTCTCTCTCTATACCTTCTCCTCTACATCGCCATCTCCTCCTCTTCTTCCTCCTCCTCGGTGCCTACCTGTTTTCGCAACCGAGTGGAGGAAAAGTAGGAGGAAGAAGAGCACACACGAGTTTCAGGGCTTCCTGCTAAACGTATTATCGTAATGGGCCGACAGATTAGGAGAGGATTCGTTCGCCCGTCGTTCTCAACCCCCGATCGTGTGCCCTACCCGAAAAAATAATGCTTGCCGTCTCACGATGCACCCAGCGCCCGGAGGAGCCCTCGATCGGACCAGTTTCACGCGAGTAGCATATATATATATATCCGGCCGTGCTGTACCGGTTACGTTGTGGTCGGTAGCGTAAGCAAGAGTTAAGTGGTCAGCCTCCGTTCTTTTTTTTTTTTTTTTCTTCTTCTTTTCTCCTTTTTCGCTGTTTTTCTCCCCTCTTTCCTTTTTCGCCAACAAAATTTTTCGGTTCCACCCCGAGACTGTTCCTCCGTGATGAACCTAATGAACGGTTCACTGGAACAACCTCGCGATCGCGCAGGGCTCTATTTCTGAAACTTCTGGCTGAATTTCGTTTTCTTCGTTTCGCTTCTCCTCCTGCTTTGTAATCGCTGGCGGAAAGTCGCGAGAAGGAAGAGAGTTTTTTTTTCTTTTTTTCTTCTTTAGTTTGCTGGTTAAGAGAAGGAATAAGTTTTTGAAGATGTGTGTTTGAGACAGGAACTGTCCTCTTTACCGAACTGTACGATATTAATTAATTTCTGCGTAATTCTAAAGAATCTCCATTCATTTTCAATGATGGTATCATTTCAGAAACACGACAAATCGGCAAACTAAAAATTAACCACTTGCACTGGCAACTGACTGCGGACCATAAAGAGCGACCAAGCGCCGTAATGCAATAATTCGTCTTCTTTTTGAACACATCGGTATATATCACCGATGATAGAAATTACTAGTAAGTAATAAATTTCTCATTTGTTTCGCCTGGATTATAAATACATAATATACCTAAATATACTTAAAACTGCGGAAATACTGCAATTTTTCGGCAAAAAAAAAAACGTCGTTCGAGGTTAAAATTAAAATGGCTCGCTTCTCTCGTCAGTGCATCGACGATTTCACAATTGTTGTTATCAATCGAAAACGCGCGTGGGATCGAACTAGAAAACGACGAAGAGAGAGAAGAAGCTCATGGGCAAGAGAGAGAAAGAAGGAGGAGAAAGAAGAGTAGAAAACAAAAGGAGGACGAAACGCAGGATTCGCCGATGGCGTGCCCGGCGATACTTAAACAGGGATACCCAGGGCCCACTATTCCCAGAAGGGAAGTAACGTTTTGCTGTCGGCGAAACGGGAGTCGAGGGAGAAGCAGTTTACCAAGCCTATCTTCCCAGGTGATGCTGTTACGAGTTCTGAAAACGCCGATGTTCGCACGCCACCGCCGCAGATGGACCGTGTGGTACGCGCGATCGACTCCGTTTCGTCGTCCTTCGTCTTTCGCAGCATCGATTCGCACGGCCCGATGCTTTCGTTTCTCTCCTTTTTCTCATCTCCCGTCGCTTCTTTTCCACACTCGCGTTCGCGTGTTTCTCCATTCGCCTCTTTCTCGAACGTGGACGAATTTTTTTTTTTTTTTTGAACGAAATTAACAACTTGCGCTGGCAACTGACTGCGGACCGTAACGAGTGACCGTACACAACAATTCGTCGCTTCCTTTTTCTAACTACAGTCGGATAGAAATGATTGCGAAGTAATAAATTTATTATTTGCTTATGCTAAAAGAGATTTTCTCGACGTGCGTGGCACGTCATTCACAGCGCGGTTAGGTGAAAAAAAAAAAAACGTGCAGAGAGAAGCGTCGTCTGTTTACGTTGAAAAAAATCGTATCGAGCAACTGATTTCCTGGGTGATTTCGTTAACGAGAAAACTCCCTGTTGTTTCCTGGGTCGCTACGCGTCCGTACGTGTGGATTTTGCTCATGCATTAAACATTCCGCCGTTGAAACGGAATTATTCATGCTCGCGTATAAGCGGGCAGTTCATGCTCGCGACTAATGTCGGATCACGAATCAACAGGGACGCAATAAGGAATCACAGTCGGACGAGGGCTTAATAACGATGCGCCGAAAAGCGCCATAACTCGACGAAATCAATTAATTTTGCAACTTTCGCGCCTTGTATTTAATTGTAATTTCGAATCAGGGACGAAAGACGTTTTCGTCGAGATGTTTTTCACGATCGATGCAATGGCCACGAGATGAAACACTCGTTTCAAAATTACACAATGACGAATATTCGAAAGATTAAGAATTAAAAAAGAAAAAAAGGAAAATGACCACGCGACAAATAAATGAAAATGTCCATGAAGAATGCAACTGTTGCAAGAAGAAAAATAGAAAAGCAAGTAATCGACGATTGCCATCAATCGAGCATCATCCCTTGTGATTCCCTTGCGCTGGCAATTGATTGCGGACCATAACGAGTGACCGAACCCGTAACACAATAATTCGTCGCTTTCTTTTCCTTTTAAACTCGTCGCTATGACGTCACCGGTTAGAAATTACTGAGAAGTAATAAATTTATTATTCGTCTTGCCTGATTTTATACTTAAATGTACTTGGAACTGAGTAAATATTACAATTTTGGGCGAAATATTCTCGACGTGCGTTGCACGTTATTCCAGCGCGAGAGGTTAAACCACTTGATCGCGGACCATAACGAGTGACCGAATCCGTACACAATAATTCGTCGCTTTCTTTTTCTTTTTGAACTCGTCGTTATGACGTCACCGGATAGAAATTACTGAGAAGTAATAAATTTATTATTCGTCTTGCCTGGTTTTATACATAAATGTACTTGGAACTGAGTGACTATTGCAATTTTGGGCAAAATATTCTCGACGTGCGTTGCACGTTATTCCAGCGCGAGAGGTTAAACCACTTGATCGCGGACCATAACGAGTGACCGAATCCGTACACAATAATTGGTCGCTTTCTTTTTCTTTTAAACTCGTCGGTATGACGTCACCGAATAGAAATTACTGAGAAGTAATAAATTTATTATTCGTCTTGCCTGATTTTATACTTAAATGTACTTGGAACTGAGTAAATATTGCAATTTTTGGCGAAATATTCTCGACGTGCGTTGCACGTTATTCCAGCGCGAGAGGTTAAACCACTTGATCGCGGACCATAACGAGTGACCGAATCCGTACACAATAATTCGTCGCTTTCTTTTTCTTTTAAACTCGTCGGTATGACGTCACCGGATAGAAATTACTGAGAAGTGATAAATTTATTATTTGTCTTGCATAAATATACTTGGAACCGAGGAAGTGTTGCAATTTTGGGACGAAAGAAAATTCTCGACGATCGTGGCACGTCATTCCAGCGGTTCAAGAGGTTATAACGCGGACTTATACTCGTCCACACGTGGAGACGCGTTTATTCCAGGCGAAAACGCTCCTCCGCAGTGTGGAAGAACGGCGGTGTGTGAATCTGTGAAACGCCCGGTGAACTCGAGGCCAGGTTGATTCAAGGTATTCATTAACGACGTGGCGGCAGCGCCGCGAGTAGCCCAGACATATTCTATTGTTCATTCAGAAACGAGCGGCCGTCGAAGGATAGCCCCGAGGCTGGCAGGTAGCCAGATGCATTGCTCAACCACCCTGTGGCTCCTCTATCGCGGAAAAAACACTCCTAACCTGGATTACCGAGCGTCGATCGAGTTAACCCTCTTCTTCGACCGATGCCGTCTCATTCGCCGCCATATTGCCAGAGACGATAGATGTTTGCGATGCGGTGTACATGTTTACACGGAAGACGTTTATTTGGCGGCTTGAGGATTAAGATCGGATTAAATTGTAGGTTTGTAAACTGAGAAGAGCTTTGGCCGTTGCGGCCAATTGACGATTTGTATCGCCATTTCCCTCTGTGGTTTCGCAAGTTACAGGCTCTGTGTTATGGATACAGAGAAGGTTTGAGAACGTTTGAGTTTCGCGTGGATTCATCCCACAGACGCTTTCGTTCGACTCGATTGAATCACGTATCATTTGTTTTTTTTTTTTTTTTTTCTCTCGCGAAGCGAAAGGAACATCTTGTAATTTAAATTGCACGAGATTCCAAAGTTAGAAAAACGTCACCGTCGTACTCGCGGCCGGGTTTCGATTTCCACGCGGCGGCAGCCTCGAACTTCTAAGTCATCCGTCTATAGTCTACACAGTGTGCAAGAACTCCGGAATTGAATGGGATTTATGAATGAAACACAGGTCAGAACTCCTACCGCCGAGCTTTGAATATACCCCCAGAAAATTGGAAATCAACCAACTGTCCAGCCAAATATTACCAAAATAATATCGAGAATTATCACAATAGGCGACAGGCAGAAAGAACGAAGAAAGAAGAGGGAACACGTTAGCGATTGATTAACGTACGATGGCCAAAAGCTAGCGCAACAACTGTCTGTTACCAACCGACGAAGCAACGGGGCAACACGGTCAAGTTGTACGTACGTGCGCAAGTATGCAGGTTGATTTCTCGATATCCGATCGTCGATTCGACGAATTACGGTGTTCCGGGAACAAGCCACGGCAGCTCTGCGTTATCACGGCGAGAACATGCGCGCGACAGCGGACCAATTACTCCCGGCCGCTCATTATCGTTTGGCTGTGGAATGGCAGGTGCGCCAGCGTGTGCACACGCGGCCGTGTCCCCTGTTCCCGGCGAGGAGCAAAAGGGAAAAGCGGCATGGACAATCGACGAGAGTGACGTAAGCCTTCTCCTCTCGGCTCCCTGTAACCCGGATCCCGTTCAAACTGCTCTAACACACCGGCGTCGGTAAATCCAGCCGCCTCTCGTTTCGTTTAACGTGCCCGCGTTACCGCGAAAATCGAGGGCCCACTGGATCTGTGACTTCTTTCAACTCGAAAATTGCCAAAATGAGTAATTGCGACTTAACCTTTCGCAGTCTTATGTCATGGGAGTGACGATACAAATTTGTTGTAGAACTCGTATTTCATGAGCTGACTCTGAAACACGTACGCCACGCTGCAGATGGTAACATTAACAAAGCGGTCGAAATGACCAATTTATAATTTTTTCAGAGTGATTTACAGTGTTACTTTTTTTTTTTTTTTTAGAAATTCGAGTGGTTTCTGTAAGATATATGGATAAAAGATTTCTTTCTCTTTACTTTAATTCATTTCCCTAAAAATAAACACAAGTTTACAGCCAACTGAACACTGAAACTAAATCGAGTAACATAGAAAATAAATCAAAGGGTTAACAACTCTTTGATACGTATATAAGAAATATTTTACACATAAATCATTATAATTTGAATGACGAACGATCAAAATATAAACAGAAGTTAATATTAATTTTAAATATAATAAAAAAAAAAAAGATAAGCAATTGTAAGAAAAAGAAAGAGAATCCGCGTTTGGTTCTAGCGTTCTAACGTTTCAGTTGACCTTTAGATCATTTTTAGAAGTTTTAACCAACGACGCAACTACCAACGACTGAGGTATGAACTTTGTATCAGAAAGGCTAGGGAGAAGTTTACAATACAAGGAACGCGAGCTTTTATTTACGTAGAGGCCCAAAAGAAGAAGCCGCTAATCGGACACTTCTGCAACATCAATGACGATACCGCCAACATTGTATATATCCGATACGTTTGAAACGTGATTCATTTATTTTCGTGTATACACGTGGGTCACGCGAGCCGGCGGATTCTCTTCTTGAATTTCGAGTATCCAGCGAGAGAGAGAGAGAGAGAGAGAGAATCACCCTATACCACCACACTTTGTTCATTCGTTGAAAGAAACTGTTTATCACGAAAAGAGTTCAGACTCAACTTTCCAACGTTGATCGAGTTTATAAAAATCAACGAGTACAAAGATAAACGAATGAAAGATCCCAACTCCCGCATCATTCGCGGAAGTGGCTGCTCTTTGTTACGATGTTATGAAGAAGAAAACAATTTCGATCGG
This sequence comes from Frieseomelitta varia, assembly GCF_011392965.1. Taxonomy (NCBI): domain Eukaryota; kingdom Metazoa; phylum Arthropoda; class Insecta; order Hymenoptera; family Apidae; genus Frieseomelitta; species Frieseomelitta varia. The sequence continues at coordinate 32,844 of NW_025109516.1, forward strand.
ATCACATTTCCCTAGCACGTTCCCGTTGAAAACGGGATCAGAAATAAGTCCAGCGATAATTCGTGGCGCAGGTGCGGTCCTCGAGCGACCGCGTGTTGTGTGTATCTTCGGGTTTGCGGGGCAGCGGGGTCGAGCGAACGCATCGTACTGGCGAAGAGTGAAAGAGACGGTGAGGAGGAAGCGAGACGGAGGACACGATGTGGGCCTGAGAAAGGAAGCAGCATCCGAGCAACGCGAACAGCAATAAAGGGCGCACGTTTCAGCAGTGCGTTGGGGGCATTATACACTATATTGTGTGTGGCGCGGACGATATATACACACGACTGGTGCGCACAAAATTCCGTGCACAATGTGAACGGTGTGTTTCGGGCGATAAAAAGGGTCCGTGGGCTATGTCCAAACACACACATACAATACACACAGGATGAGGACAAAACGCCGCAGTAGTACCGTATTAACCTCTTGCGCTGGTAACTAGTTTGCGGACCATAACGAGTGACCGAACTTGTATACAATAACTTGTCTTTTTTTTTTTTTTTTGACTTTGTCGGTATATCACTGGATAGAAATTACCAAGAAGTAATAGATTTATTATTTGTTTTGCCTGGGTTATACTTAAAACTGAGAAAATATTGCAATTTTGGGCGAAATATTGTCGACGTGCGTGACACGTTATTCCAGCGTAAGAGGTTAACCACTTGATTGCGGACCATAACGAGTGACCAAATACCCATATATAACTCGTCTTCTTTTTCGACTTTATCGGTATATCACTGGATAGAAATTACTAACAAGCAGTAAATTTATTTTTCTTTTTTTTTTCTTTTGCCTGGGTTATATTTCGATATACTTAAAATTGAGAAAATATTGCAATTTTGGGCGAAATATTGTCGACGTGCGTGACACGTTATTCCAGCGTAAGAGGTTAACCACTTGATTGCGGACCATAACGAGTGACCAAATACCCATATATAACTCGTCTTCTTTTTCGACTTTATCGGTATATCACTGGATAGAAATTACTAACAAGCAGTAAATTTATTTTTCTTTTTTTTTTCTTTTGCCTGGGTTATATTTCGATATACTTAAAATTGAGAAAATATTGCAATTTTGGGCGAAATATTGTCGACGTGCGTGACACGTTATTCCAGCGTAAGAGGTTAACCACTTGATTGCGGACCACAACGAGTGACCAAACCCATATATAATAACTCGTCTTCTTTTTTGACTTTATCGGTATATCACTGGATAGAAATTAGAAGTAATAGATTTATTATTACCAAGAAGTAATAGATTTATTATTTGTTTTGCCTGGGTTATACTTCGATATACTTAAAACTGAGAAAATATTGCAATTTTGGTCGAAATATTCTCGACGTGCGTGACACGTTATTCCAGCGTAAGAGGTTAACCATTTGATTGCGGACCATAACGAGTGACCGAACCGTATACAATAACTTTTTTGAGACTTCATCGATGTATCACTAGATAGAAATTACTAATAAGTAATAAATTTATTATTTTTCTTTTTTTGCTTGGGTTATGTTTCGATATACTTAAAACTTAGAAGATATTGCAATATTCTCGATCGTTTCAGTACAAGAGGTTAAATGGAAGAAGCTCTATCTTTCTTGACTCTGTCCGTTCGTTTGTCTCTTTTCAGCCGCGGATGCGCCGGGCATCTGTGGGATAACGGTAGGAATTCCGTTCACGGGCGAGCTTGAAACAAAGGAAGCCAAGCTCGATTCACTTCGTAATTAGCCGCTTCGACGGGGGATCAGAAGAGAGTTTTTTTTTCTTTCTGAAGTCGCGCGGCTGCGGTGTGCCTACCCCCGTGGGACTAGGAAGCTTCGCGGAGAACCGGAAGAAATTTAATTGAAAAAGTCGAGGAAGCGAGTTGCTTCAAGTGCTTTGTACAATTTCTTCTTCTAAGACTATAAGCTTGAGTAAAAATATTTATCAAAAGTGGAGAGGGTATTAAAAAGTGTTACCGGTTATTCCTTCTTTTTTTTTTCAGAATAACAGAGGAGGAATCTAATTAAAATATTAAGATTGAAGATTACGTGAACCTCTCGCGTTGGAATGACGCGCCATGTCACAAATGATAAGTTTATTACTTCTTAATAATTTCTATCCGACGTGATATCACATCAAAAGAAAGAAACAAATTGTTGTGTACGGTTCGGTCACTCGTTATGGTCCGCGGACCAGTTGCCAGCGCAAGGTGTTAAAGGGAGACGAGATTTCACAAGAAAAGTTAATTGAAAGTGTTGACAGAAGTATCGTCAAGATGCCGAACTATTTAAAAATTATCAGAACAGACAGTAGAATATAAGAGATCTCGATGCAAGCCAGTCTAACGTTACATCTCGTGAAACTACGATTCTTCATTCAACTGAGGGAATATCCTAAATTCTTTAAATATTGCTGCGTCAAAGACCAAGGAGGCATCGTCAAGCCGTAGTAAGAAGAGCGAGACCGGTTAATTTCTTTCCCGAGGTCCTGTGTGTCTGGCTGGCAATTAGAATGAACCGGAGACCGGAAGCTATACGTGGCCGTGCAACGCTCTCATGCGTAGCTCTCATGCGCATGTGTTATACGTGCGTGTACTCGAAGCACACTGCTTTGCCTAACGCTTCCATCCATCGCGCCGTGGATGGTAATTGAATTTCGTTATTTCGGGGGCTCACGTTCGACCGCTTAATTCGCTTTTATCTCGGCAATCTGACTGAGCTTTCCCCGGATGCGGAAGCAATAAACAGCCCCCGTCGTCTCCGAGCTATTTGCATGCGCGTTTTCCCGTAGCACGAGCTTTAATGAGAGAATGTCGTGTCTCGACAACCGTGCGACGATTATCGTGATCAAGCGTGATCCGCGACGATCATCCGCGGAAATTGACGGAAATTATGTTATCACCAGAATCGAGGAATCGCACTGCACTTTCGTTTCGCTCAACAGTTGTATCACACTGAGATTTATACAGGAGAGCTGTGGATACGACGATCTATATTTCCCAAGATTTTGATTATTTAGCCAAGTTCCAAATTTGATATCTTGTATGAAGACTCTAGATACTGTGAAACAGTATCTAGAGGTACTAGATTTAACATTCTACATTCAACAGAATCCTAAATTTTATACTTTACGTTTGGCAATATATATTTATTCTCAAAATTTAATTCGTGTTCTAATTTGTTGTAAAGAAAAAAAAAAAAAAAGATTTTGATTATTTAGCCAAGGTCCAAATTTGATATCCTGAATGAAGACTCTAGATACTATGTTTCACAGTATCTAGAGGTACAAAATTTAATACTCTACATTGAACAGAATCCTAAATTTTATACTTTACGTTTGGCAATATATATTTATTCTCAAAACTTAATTCGTGTTTTAATTCGTTGTAAAGAAAAAAAAAAGATTTTGATTATTTAGCCAAGTTATAAATTTGATATCCTGTATGAAGATACGTACTATGTTACACAATATGTAGACGTACTAAATTTAACATTCTACATTCAACAGAATCCCAAATTTTATACTTTACGTTTGGCAATATATATTTATTCTCAAAATTTAAGTCGTGTTCTAGTTCGTTGTAAAGAAAAAAAAAGATTTTGATTATTTAGCCAAGTTATAAATTTGATATCCTGTATGAAGATACGTACTATGTTACACAATATGTAGACGTACTAAATTTAACATTCTACATTCAACAGAATCCCAAATTTTATACTTTACGTTTGGCAATATATATTTATTCTCAAAATTTAAGTCGTGTTCTAGTTCGTTGTAAAGGAAAAAAAAGATTTTGATTATTTAGCCAAGTTATAAATTTGATATCCTGTATGAAGATACGTACTATGTTTCACAGTATCTAGAGATACTAAATTTAACACACTACATTCAACAGAATCCCAAATTTTGTATTTTACATTTGGCAAAATATATTTATTCTCAAAACTTAATTCGTGTTCTAATTTGTTGTAAAGAAAGAAACAAAAAAAAAAAAGATTATTTTGATTATTTAGCCAAGTTTGAAGATTCTATATACTATGCTTCACAGTATCTGGAGATACAAAATTTAACACACTACATTCAACAGAATCCCAAATTTTATACTTTACATTTGACATATAATATATATTTATTCTCAAAACTTAATTCGTGTTCTAATTCGTTGCGTGACGATGTGTCGTAAAAAAGAAGAAGAAAAAAAAAACAAGATTTTAACGAAACGCCAAAGGGTCTAGAGAATTACCGCGGTTTCACGGCAAAATATCGGCTAGCATAGACGAGTAGCCCCGGGTACACGTAGGATGCATCCGTATCCCTCGTCCACACAGAGAGTTTCGTATTACCGTGGCGCGTTGCTGGAAGCTAGGTGCTACGGTTACACAGGAAGGAAACACTAGCGCCTCCGGCCGCTTCTCTTTCCCTCGTTCTGCCTGTTCTCCGTACGCTATGACACAACAGAGAGCCGCCGACCACTTTGTGCACGTGGACGCGTCGCGGTAATGAGCAAGGAAACACGACTGAAAACGGGTCGAGAACAGACACAGTTGCACGAAGGGGGAAAAGACCGGAATACACACAGCTGGGACTATCAATGTTGCCAACCGTGGTTCGCGATTTGCGGTGAAAGAAGGATGAAAATTGGAGAAAGAACGAATGTTGAAGTTACCGGTGAAATCAACTCCGTATCTTTTTGCTAATGTTCCCTCGTTATCATTTTCCACGCAGTCACCATTCTATTGTCGAACGAATCTCGTAAGTTTACGAAAAGGAATTCCCTTATCCTTTCGTTGAGACACGAAGACCTTTAACAATGCGTCTATGAGATATGAAGAAAGCGTATTTAAAGCATCTAAATTGAAAATGTAGCAATGAACGAGGACGTTTAATGCGGGAAAACATTTCCAAGTCTGCGCGTGAGTTATAAATTACTACATAAATTACTACCCGTGCAGAACCATATCTTCCCCATCGGGTACTACACTGTTTCTCATCCATCAAGTCTGCGAGACCAAAAACCGAAGAAAAAAAAAAAAAAAAAGAAAAAAACAGATAAAAAGGGGAATCGGTTAACCGGGGAGCTGGAACCGGGCAGCATCCAGAAAAAAAAAAAGAAAAAAAAAAGTAACAATATTTGTCCGCGGATACGACCGCGCACAGGAAGAGACCTGTCTCTACGGAGGGTTTAGCGTATCGAAACCGTCGAGAGGGTGGAAAGAAGATGAAAAGAGGTTTCGGTGGCCGTGTAAAAGAAGGAAGTCTGAGGAGGTTACGTCTCTGGTGAGTGTCGTGCACAGAGACCGGAAGTGGGTTCTCGGCTGGTTCGAACTCGATGCATGGTATATCGAGGGCCACGACCCAGCTGGATTGCACATGCCCCCAAACCTTCGAAAATCTTCCCTGTATTTAAAGCCATACAGCGAGAGAGAAAGAGAGAGGACTAATTTTAAAATATCATCCTCCTTCGTCTCTCTCCTTTCATTTCCTCCTTTTTTTCCTCTTCTTCTTCTTCTTCTTCTTCTTCTTCTTCATCCTTCGTTCTCCTTCGTTTCTTTTTCCTTTCTTTCTTTTTTCATTCGAAGCGCGTGCGAGCACGCTCGTGCCGCCCGATACAAGGCGCACACGCGGAAGCTATAACGCTACAGAGACCAGATACAGTCTTCGGGAAGGCTCGATAGGAGAGACTTGCTCGAGATAGAGAAAGAGAGATAGAGAGAGGGGGGTTGAAAAAAGGTTACTTACCGGCTGAGTGGTGTGTCGTGTTGTCTGCGTCGTGATAAGCCTCCACTATCAGCGAGAATGTGCCCTGGGAACAGAGAGGAGGTTGGTGAACTTCGATGAGACGTCAGACTTAATCCTATTACTTATCTTAACCTATCTATCGACTTGTACAGTTAGTTGCGCCACGCTGCTAATGAACGATTTGGGCAGGAACACAGAGCGACGATTTTAATTACGATTGCTAATGTTGATGGACCGTTTTTTTTTTTTTTTTTTTTTTTGTTAAAAGGAAAATCTATACTACGCCGTGTTGATGAAGTTAAGAGCTATATGTTTCTCGTTAACGTGCCACGCGATTATTACAATTTCAACCCGTTGCGCTGGCAACTGGGTTCGCGGACCATAACGAGTGACCGAACCGTATACGATAATTCGTCGCTTTCTTTTTCTTTTGAACTCGTGCCGGTGACTGGACGTCACTGGACAGAAATTCTTGACAAGTAATAAAGCTTAATAATTTATTATTTCTTATTTATTATATAATTTATTTATCAGTCTAATTAGTCTACGTATAGTATAAGGATAGGTTAAAGCATGCAATACTAGATGTAACGGATTAAAACGGAAAACAAAATGTAAAGAATAATGTAAGGCGCTGAGGTCTATTTCTAGACCGAAAGACTGAAATAAAAAGATTCATTCGTTCGTTCATTCATTATATAATTTATCATTTCTTTCGCCCGCGTTACATTTAAATATACTCGACACTGAGAGAAAATGTCGCGATTTTGGGACAAAGAATTCTCGACGTGCGCAAGAGGTTGATGATCAGGCTAACGCTTATGACCGTTTGCACAGTAATACATAAAATCATTCTGCACGATGCTACGAAAGATTCGATATCCAGCCAAGTGGAATGGACGATACACACAAGGAGGCGAGTGTTATCCCGGTTTCGGCGCGAAAAAGCGCGGCAGCTGCGCGTGCCATCGCGTCACGCAATTAACAATAAATTAAACGTTCCAGAGGCGGGCTGACGCCCGGTCGCGTCACGTGCGCACCTGCCACACATTAGAAGGGTGCATGCATGCATGCGTGCGTGCGTGCGTGCGTGCGTGTGTCCCTTTGGCGAAGCGTGCCTAAAAAGCCTGGCGGAACTCGGGCCTCGAGGTCACGTGTTGTCGCGGACAGATAGAGACGCGACAGAGCGTGTTACAACCCTCTCTGCACACGAGTCGGCATACCTCTTTTCCCCTTTTCCCTCTATCTTTTATTAGGAATTATACCGCGAAGGAAGGAAAAAGGCTCGATCAGGGGCGTTTTCCCGCCAATGGCCGCACGTGGCTCGTTCCGTTTCGAAGACCAAGAATTTATTGGAAGAACGCGAAAATAAATGATCGATCGATTTTAATGGAATGGCTTTAAGGGGACGCTGCTGTTAATATACTCTTGTTTGCATCATCCGTTATGGATGTATATAACGCGCGAGCCTGTGTATGCAGAACGGGCCGCGTATTGTGTAACAGAAATTACGCCTGTCCTCTGCGGCGGACACGCAACCGGCGATCTGTTAATTCCCGCGCCCCCGGCGCCGTCGTTACGTTGATCTGTATTAACAGAACGGTGCTTGTAATTGGATCACATCGGCTATCGATAAAAACTTTCATCAACTCGGAAAATCCGAAATTTTCTCTCCACTGTGATTTTTACGTGTTGATGTTTTTCTACCTTGTCTCGATCGTGTATGTATGTGTGTGTGTGTGTGTCTACAGTCTTGTTGAAAAGTGAAAATTTCTCAATTGGCAATTAGTATTTGTTATTACCGGATACCATCATCATGTCATTGTTGAGCTTTAGTCTGGCTTAACCTTGAGTCATCTCCAGAATCAAAGAGCAAGACGGTCGTCGACAAACGCGATCGTCCAGTTTTTCGTTAGAAGAACGAACAGGCGAACGAGTGAAACACGATTTCGCACGTCTACGTGGAAAATCCAGGCGCGAAAGGCACCTGGGGCGGTGTAGGCGTTGAATCGCGTTGCACGACCATAAATCCAGCAACGATAAACTCCCTATGCGGAGGAGCGTGCGGCCCACGCCCGCGGTGGCACACGCATCGTGGTGTGCACGCTGCTGCTGTCGCTCGTCAACCAGCGGCGCATTATTGTGTAATAAGTACGTGCCGTACACGCGGCGCTCGGTACGTGTGCATGCAGTGATAATGCGACGTTTAATTATTAACGTCACACATACTGTACGATACGCGTACGTACAGAGAAAGAAAGAAAGAAAGAAAGAAAGAGAGAAAGAGAGAGATGGTCGAGGAGCGGTTGGTATTACACACGACCTCGTTAGTCGTTGCCGCACCGTGAATAATAAATGTTTATATCCGGCCTCTCTGTCATCATCGTTGCCGTTCCTGTTCGCGTAAACGAGCCGGCAACACGGACGTGCCGCGAGCACTGGGAACAATTTCATTATTCAGAGATCCCCGATGACCCGGGGATCGCGTAGTAAACGGAGTCTCGAGCGCCGGGCTCCGTTTCGCCGTGTGTCTCCCTAACGTTTCTCTCTCTTTCTTTCCTCCTCTGTCTGTCTGGCCCATCCCGTTTTCTCCCCTCCGGGTCAAACACGCGGCGATTTAACCTGGTTTTTCCCGTGATTCGCGATAGCACCTGACGAATGGGTCAGACTTGCACCCTGCGGAATTGTTGTAATTGGAAACGCGATACACCGTCGAGGGAGTATACATCGCCGCTGTTTGCTGACGGCACGTGCATCGTCGGCGATGCAAATTGGATGATTAATTATGATTAACTGTATAGGAGGTAGAGCGTTGAGTGATTATTCTAGAGTCTGTAACGTAACAGTAAGTGGAAATATTGCTCCATGTGTATTATGATATTTGTGACCGATGTAGTTCCTTCAAGTTGACAAGTATCAAACTCTTGCGCTAACTTGCGGAACGACGTCGGGAACGTTTTGCCCCAAGTTGCAACGTTTTCTCAGTTTTTAGTATGTTCAAATGTAAACCAGGTAAGATAAATGATAAGTTTGTTACTTCTGAGTAATTTCTATCCAGTGATATGCCGACGAGTTCAGAAGAAAATGAAAACGACGAATTATTGTCACTCGTTATGGTCCGCGAATCAGTTGCCAGCGCAAAGGGTTAATCGAAACATGTCTAATTCTCACAGACCTAATTCTAATTCGCGAAACGATTGTATACTAAAATTTTAAACTACTAGATTACCAAAACTCACCGCAGAGATTTTCCAAGAGTTAATAATCTCTTGCGCTGGAACGACGTGTCGCGCACGTCGGAAACTTTTTGCCCCAAGTTGCAACGTTTTCTCAGTTTTTAGTATGTTCAAATGTAACCCAGGTGAGATAAATGATAAGTTTGTTACTTCTGAGTAATTTCTATCCAGTGATATGCCGACGAGTTCAGAAGAAAATGAAAACGACGAATTATTGTGTACGATTCGGTCACTCGTTATGGTCCGCGAATCAGTTGCCAGCGCAAAGGGTTAATCGAAACATGTCTAATTCTCACAGATCTAACTCTAATTCGCGAAACGATTGTATACCAAAATTTTAAACTACTAGATTATCAAAACTCACCGCAGAGATTTTCGACGAGTGCAATTTTTTGTCCCAAAATTGCAATATTTTCTCAGCTCTAATTACATTTAAGTACAACCCAGGCGAAACAAATAATAAACTTATTACTTCTCAGTAATTTCTATCCAAGTGATATCACCGACGAGTTCAAAAAAGAAGACGCGGCTCGGTCACTCGTTATGGTCCGCAATCAGTTGCCAGCGCAAGTGGTCAATATATATACATTTAGCAGTTCGCTGCTCTGTGTTTAACCAAAAAAGGTAATCGTAGACGAAAAAAAAAAAAAAAAAAAAAAAATCCCCGAGATACCGAGGAACGTATCAAAAAAAGGCCGCGGCGATTTCTCTGACCGATATACACGCCGTGAAATCACCGGGCAATTTGTCACCGGGTAAAGAACGAAAAAGGCGGAGGGCCGCAGGTATGTCACATGCGTGTACACGTTAGAAAGTTCCAGCGTTGAAATTCCGCGGGTATACCTTCGTCCTCTTGAACCTTCGAGATGGGGACCATTCGTTCGCGGTGTAGAACGAAGACAGAACCGATGCGAGAAGGAGAGAAAGAAAGAGAAAAGAAAAAAAAAAAAGTACGACGAGGATAAAACGAGGAGGGGGGAAAAAAGTTAGGAAGGAGTTAGAGGATGGAGCGGAAAGGTGCAGACGTTCGAATGTGAAGAAGGAAAGTTGAAAGAGGAGGGCAGACCGCCCTTTTCTCTCGCGGCAAGGACGAAAGCGAGGCGCAACCGAGGGGCCAGAAAGAAGGAAGAACGGTAAGAACGGGTCGCGGAGGGCCTCGAGCCGCAGGAAATAAATTGTCGAGGAGACAAATGCCACCGTGATCGGCCGCTAATTTATTACGGGGATCGGAATTAAGCCGACAAAAAGCTGAAAAAGCCCCGCGTAGGCATCCTAAGAACAATGTGTTGGGTGTGTTCGGTGGCCGGTTAGCAGTTTTGCCACGGCGGAACGAGAGAGCAGCGATATAAAGATGAGCAGAAGAGAGACGGAGAGAGAGAGAGAGAGAAACCAAAGGATTGAATGAAAAGGAACGAGAAGGACGCGAGGAAGGGAAATACATGTGTACCGCGTATATTATACATATATGAATATCAACAAATATATATATATATATATATATAAATGCATACGTAACGCATACGTACATTTTGTCTGAAAGAGAAACGAGAAAGAAGAAGAAAGGAAAACGATGAACGGAAAAAAGTGCACCGTAAGGTAACTTTGAGAGTGAGAAAAGGAAAAGAGAGGAAGAGAGATACTGCAAACGAGGCACCATCGTGTATATATATATATGTATATGTACAACACACATACACACACAGAGAAGAGGAACCTGAATGATGAAAAGGAAGAGAAACAGCCTCTGCTCGTTCCGTGTTTGACAGACAGAGAAACGGGGATAGAATGGACGAAGCGATCGAGAAGGAGGGAGAAGGCGAAGAAACAGGCTGAAGGCAGAGGAAGAAAGATAGAGGTTCGCTCACTCGCGGCAGTCGGTTCCCACGGCTGCGCAGCATACCTCCACCTTCTCTCGTCACTCTCTCTCTCTCTCTCACTCTTTCTCTCTTTCTCTCTCTTCGCTCTACACGGCTTTCCTGCTCGCTCATCGTTCCTTCTCGGCCTCGTGCTCCTCTTTCTCGCGCCAACAACTCACCGTCGCTTCTTTCCTTCCATTCTGTAATTCATCTTTCTCCGTTCGATTCGCTCGAGAAGAAAAGAAAAGAAAAGAAAAGAAAAAAAAAAAGTGTTCTTTCCTCCTTTTTCGCATTATCGAGACTACATCTAGCCTCACCGGATTCTTTTTCTATTTCTTCCGTCCCCCGATGGAACAACATCGTTCTATAGCGCGCTCGCTTCTCTCATTCGGTCGTCCATCCCTTTTTTTTTTTCTTTTTTCGTACGTACGCGCGCTACGCCGTTTCGCCACGTAGTTGCCGCGCAGGCGCTACAATCTCGTCGCTGCATGTTGCATGCGCGTATATTAATCATCGCGTAAAACGGTCACGGGGAACGAGAAAGAAGAAACAGGTAGGCCTGAAACGTGCGCACGATCGCGTATAGATGCGATCGGGTGTGATTCGGTATCGAAGCTCGAGAGGCTGCAGCGTGATTCATCGTGGAAAAAGGGAGCCGGAAGTCGGCCACGACTTTTCGCCGTCTCCTGGGAAAACGGCTGCAACGGAAATCTTTACAACCGGTTGGGCTAACTTCACGTTCCTTTTTGTAGATAATCGTATATAGAAGATTTTAATGCCTGATGATAATATGCAAATATGTGTCCTAGGGGAAGCAAGGTGAGGTTTTTTACGACAAAATATCGTTATGGTAACATTTACCTGTTAACCGATATAATTTTTCGACGTGCGATCTATTTTAACGTGAAAACAGCGTTCTCAAACACGTCCGTTCGAGTTTACCTGTGAAACTCTTGCGGACCGTAACGAGTGACCAAACCGTATACAATAAATCGTCTTCTTTTTAAACACAGCGGTATATCACTGGATTGAAATTACTAATAAGTAATAAATTTATTATTATTATCTTTTTTTTGTCCGGGTTATATTTCAATATACTTAAAACTGAGAAAATATTGCAATTTTGGGCGAAATATTTTCGACACGTTATTCCGGCGCAAGAGGTTAACCACTGATTGCGGACCATAACGAGTGACCGAACCGTAGACAATAACTCGTCTTCTGTTTTGGATTCATCGGTATATCACTGCATAGAAATTACTAATAAGTAATAAATTTATTATTATTATTATTCTTTTTTGGCCTGGTTATATTTCGATATACTTAAAACTGAGAAAATGTTGCAATTTTGGGCGAAATATTTTCGACACGTTATTCCGGCGCAAGAGGTTAACCACTGATTGCGGACCATAACGAGTGACCGAACCGTAGACAATAACTCGTCTTCTGTTTTGGATTCATCGGTATATCACTGCATAGAAATTACTAATAAGTAATAAATTTATTATTATTATTATTCTTTTTTGGCCTGGTTATATTTCGATATACTTAAAACTGAGAAAATGTTGCAATTTTGGGCGAAATATTCTCGACGTGTATGACAAGAGGTTGAGAGGTTAATTGACGGAGCATAGATTAAATAAGAGACGTTATAAAAAGGGCGGAGTGGAAGGGAAGAAAAGAAAAAAAAAAGAAGTAACATCGAACGAGTTCTATCGCGGAAAGCCGGTCGGATTCTATTTTTAACCACTCACGCTTTAATGTCTCGCGCGCGTAGACGAGCGTGTATGGTCTCTCGCGCTCGACGAGCGTGGCATTTCCGCATGGAGAAATTTTCGTGGCCTCCATTCTTCGTCGAAAGGAGGAAGAGGAAACCGAGGATAACGAGCGATGACACCAGCCTTCTCGGCTCTTCGCCTTTTAGGTTGTGCCTCGCATAGGTGCACACGACCTATGAAAAAGTATTGCACGTCGACGCAAACACCCACCCCATTCGGGTAGTGGCGTACGAACTTTTTTCAAACGCGTTACGCAGCGCCCGTGACGTACACCAATCACGAAACAATTTCCGCGAGCCCTTTTCTTTCTTTTTCTTTTTTTTTTCATCGACGAATGAAAGAAAAGCGCATCGTTTTCATTCCAATTCCCACCTTGTTGAAGGGGCGTGCGTTTAATCGCGACTCGTTACACTGAATCATTACACCAACCGAATAATTTTATTCGTTCCTTTCCTCGTTTCGAGTAATGCGAACAAAAGTCACGCTTTCACAGTCCCCCTTTAACTCGCGCCAGCCAACAGAGTTCTTCTGCCAACAGATATTTCACCGAGCTATCCGGCGCGATATTCAATTACTCGATGAAATATCTCTACCAATCGACGCGACTTTGCGAATGGAACCGAATCGGTTCGCGGATTTATTGCACTTTGACGCGAACGTAAACTTGATGTCTCTCCGGGGAGAGGCGAACGAAGATAGCAAACTTGAAGAAGAACAAAAAAAGTGAAACGTGCTAGAACCAAGAGGTACAAAGATACGATTCATCCTCGTAAATACACTGAATGTAGAAAGAAAGCGCGATCGTGTCTGTCGACAGATAAAATAAGAACAACACTCGTACGGTCGCGAAAAGTCGCTCGATCGATGAAAACATGACGATCATCCTGAAAAGTAAAAACAGGAGAAAAAATTGGCAGGAAAAAGTAGAGCAGAGCGCGTCGGAAGTGCGCGACTGGTTGCGCGACGTTGGCGTGAAATTTCTTTCCTAATGTACTAGACGAAAAAAGTGAAACGGAACGATGTCCACGAGACATGTTAATAAGCTTTGACAGCAGGCCTCTATCAGCTGATGGTGTGTACCTGTTTCGCGATGACCACGTGTCGTGCAGGGTGGGGCAGACACACACCGTGCCGAGTTTATGTGTAGTATCTTCCTCGGCTCGAAGTCGCGATCGGGGCGATGTTTGAAACGCTCGCGGCCCATATACGCACTCTCTCTTTCTTTCCGGTACCAGCAGCGCGCACGAACCGGCAAAAAAAGAAAGACTTCTGGCCTCCGGACAGAAAGTCATTTTACCATTATTAAGCCGAGAGTAACTATTAACTCTTCTCCTTTTCTTTCTCGGCTCTTTCAGCGTCCTTCTGAAAGAAGGAAACGAAAGAAACAAAATACGACGGGGCTAAGTAGCGAAAGACACGCTTCTTCATCGTCATCCGCGACACGCTTCGAGTAATCGCCTCTTAGCGAGCCGTTTGTAAATATGTTTGAGCACGTTTATCAATCGTTAGCCAGCGTTAACGCTCTAATTAGTCATTCTGCCAATTAGATTTTGACGGTTAATTAGCGACCGACTTTCCCACGATCGGCAGACAATGGGCCGTTCCGCCCCCGCCACACGTTTTTCTTGTCGTTCGACTCTCGCTCGAATTTGACGTATCGTCGGTTTGTCGATTCGAATGATCCACGAAACTCCTCCTTCCATCGCATGTGCATCGTGCGAACGGAGAAAGGGAGGAAGCGACGAGACGGAAAAGAGGTCAATCGCGGGTGGTTCTAAAGATACTCCCGCTGCTTGAAATCTCTAGCGAATGTGCTTGCGCCGCGATCCGTTTGATCCGAAACGAGTCGAACCTCATCGTTCTATCATCGTATTGTGCGTCATACCGGAAAGAAAACAGAGAACTGCCAAACAAATAATTCATCCTACTGACTGAACCAGCAAATGCCTAAATCCGACAAAGAACGCGCCGAATATACTATTTTTTTTTTTTTTTTTATTGATCCTCCAATAGTACAAGCGAAATATGATCAATTTTGTATTGTTAGCTATTTTAATATTCTATTTTTAGCTATTTTTTCCAAAAATGGAAAATTAAAATAACAAAAAGAAAAAGAACAGATAATCCTACTGACTGAAGCAGTAATTGCCTAAATCCGATAAAAAACACGTCGAATATACTATTTTTTTTTTTATTGACTCTCCAATTGTGCAAGCCAAATATGATTAATATTGTATTTTTAGCTATTCCAGAAATGACTGAACCAGCAAATGCCTAAATCCGATAAAGAACACGTCGAATATACTATTTTTTTTTATTGATCCTCAAATTGTACAAGCCAAATATGATTAATATTGTATTTTCAGCTATTCACGAAATAGGAAATTAAAATAACAAAAAGAAAAAGAACAGATAATCCTACTGACTGAACCAGCAAATGCCCAAATCCGACAAAGAACACGTCGAATATACTATTTTTTTTTTATTGATCCTCCAATTGTACAAGCCAAATATGATTAATATTGTATTTTTAGCTATTCCCGAAATAGGAAATTAAAATAAAAAGAAAAAGAATAGATAATCCTACTGACTGAACCAGCAAATGCCTAAATCCGACAAAGAACACGTCGAATATACTATTTTTTTTTTTTATTGACTCTCCAATTGTACAAGCCAAATATGATTAATATTGTATTTTTAACTTAATTCTAGAATAGGAAATAGGAAATCAAAATGAAACAAAAAGAAAAAAGAACAGATAATCTTTGCCTAAATATTCTCCAAGGCTGTCGCAAGAAGCGAGACGACAGTTTCCCCAGTCGGCTCGAGAAATCACCGGCATTTATGCCGTTGCGAAACTTTCACCGAATCCCTCGCCGCGGCATATCTCGCGGAGCGATGTAAAAGAAAGAAAGAAAGAAAGGAAAAAAAAAAAAAACCCGCGGTATTCCGAGCATCGCGTAGCGCTCTGACTCGGGTAGAGTGGCGGTCAGCCGTCGTCCACCACCAAGTCGTCCCACGTAGCGTCCTCTCCCTGTCTCTAACACGTAATTTATGCTAAACGTTTCACGTCGTGGAGAAGCCGCGTATCGGCGTACACACCGAGTCAGCCATTCATCCGACGCCCTTCTCCCGCTCGTTCCTTCGTCTGGGACGCGAATCACGCAGCCTTTTCGGCCGTGGGACCACGATTCTCTGTCTCTTTCGGTCCCACCTTCTCTTCGTCATTTCCCCACCTTGCACGCGGTTGCTTTACGTGTGTGTGTATATATATATTTATATGCACGTACACACACAAAACACACACGTGTGCCACCTTTGCGCTTCTCTCTATCCTTGGCCGTCTCTGTTGGTCGCGCGGTGCAAGCCTTTCATTCGTCCTTTTCTCGCTTTTTCTCTGTGTCCGACGTCCTCCTCCGGCCGGTACCCACGGTTCCTCGAGTATGTACGATACGCCGGGGACCCCGCTTGCTTTGTGGACCGCGGACACACGGAGGAAGGGACAAGGGAAAGAAAGAAATTTTTTTTTTTTGAATGATTCTTTGAACTGACCCGATCATCTCTGTCAAAGCCTCTTCTCTCTCCGGTTACGGACGAGGGACGAACGTCACGCGCTGCGACGAGAAATTATCAACAAGATATCTCGCCGGGACACTGAATCACAGTTACGCCGCGAGAGAATGGTAAATAGAACGCTGGCAGGGATGATGATCGAGAATATGTCGCGAGCCCTTCAAATTAAAATGAAATACATGTACGTAAATATTCGCGATGTTACGGCGAGTTACAGGGAGAGTGAGAGAGCAGCGGATTGAAGCGAAATTCCACGGTGGATTCTGCACAGTAGTCGCACTGTCGCGAGTCGGCGCTGTTTTAATAAGCCTCGCGATGCGGCGTGTAACGCGAAGCAATTAACCGTCCGAGGGGGACGAAGATAGAAAGAGAGTGAGACTCTCGATCTTGATGCAACCAGACGAAGGTTACGATTACGTGTGTATCAAGCTCCTCTGTCTCTTCCAGCCTCGTAATTAACGGCAGACACGCGTGCCCCAGACAAACACGCTTGCGCAACCAAGCTTCTTTCTCTCGGCTACAATTCCCCGGCCAACTTTCGGGCATCACTCCTTTTTTATCACGATATGATCGACAGTGGATAACTAGGAAAGGAATTCGCCGGAGTGAATCCGGCGTGAAAAATCACAAAGGGAAGGCACACGTATTTATTTCGTTCTCCTCGTCGAACGAAAGAAGCTAACTGTTATTAATGATATATTGTTGCTTTTGCGTCTACGCACCGCGACTCCCCGCCGATGCCTGTAATTAGCGCGTTTCCGGCACGTCGATCCACCCGTGCGTTCAAACTTCGAAGGATTCCCCGCCGCTCGGTGGATAATATACGGTGTTAACTACTTTCCAGTGAAATGTTTCGTTTTCATACTAGTCGTGATGTTTTTCATCGGCCATCGCTATTGCATCGAGATAATTCATTAGTTAAATGAGGATCTATATACTTTTCTTTTCTTTCTCAGAACGGAAGGAAACCTCGTTCTTATTCACGAGACAGAAATAAATCGGACACACTCCAAATAGCGATTACACGTTATAACGCAGCCTATTCTTTCTCTGGCGTCGCCCGCTGCCACATATATATATATATATATATATATAAAAAGACAGACTACCGTGCCGATTCAAAGGTTGTTTCTACACGCAGGATTCCTGCCAGCCTCTCTTCCGAGAACGCCGCTACTTTTTTTCTTCTGCTTCTTCCTCGCCGTCGAGAAGAGTTCCTGTCTTGAAACCGGCAGCCTCTTGCCGCCCCGATATAGCTTGTAATATCGGCCGATATACCGCTGTTGGAAAATAGTGGTGGGGGAAAGGACCGAGAGGGCCAGCAGGTTAGAACGGCACGGATAGAAAAATTTTCGGCTGAATATCACTGGTAGAAAGATAAACAAATACTGGAAAAAAATGAAAAAAAAAAAAAAAAGAAAAAGGTGGAGAACGCGACGAAAAGCGAGAAAAAGGGAGCGAGCAGGGCGGATTTTTGAAGTGAGAAGGAGGAGAACTGGCGCAGAGGTGGCGCAGAGGTGGCGCGAGGGGGCGCCATATGGGTTAGTAAATTTAACTCTGCCCGCGAGAGAGCTTCGAACGCAACAACGATGGAGAGTGAGCGGTTCGAAAGAGAGAGAGAACGAGAAAGAGATTACGAGGGAAGTGTAGAAGCACAAAAGGCCTAGCCATCTGCCAGTGGCCCTGCAGTGCGTCTCATAGGCAGAAGTACGCGAACAGCAACGAGAGAACTGACGTATACCAGGGATGGTGGGCAAACATTGGCGTAGACACCGGTACTCGATGGAACGCGTTGACGAGCAGACATACTAACAACGAACGCCTCGTCACCGTGCCGCTTTATGTAACGAAGCTGTTTGAACTTATCCTAGTTTCTTTACGATACTGCTCGAAAATCTAATAAAAAGATACGAATCTTGACTTTCTTTCAAAGAATTTATATTAACCTCCAACCTTTACTTTACGCCGCGACTACACTTAGCCTGGAATCTAACTTTAATCCGCGTGTTACCATTATTGTCCTTACATGCAAAGTTATATCATTATTATTATTAATATATATTATTATTAAATAAAACTAATTAAATTAATTAAAGTTAATTAAATTATTATTAATAATAAATATTTTAATTAAATTGTTATTAATTAATAATAAAATTAATATATATTATTATTAAATAAAACAGCACTAGTACGTTTTTAATAAATGCAAAGACAAGTCTGGTAAAAGACAAGTCTCTAAAATTGTTACTTTTAGAAGTAGGTACAAACGAAGATCCAACATTTTTTCATATTTTTCCACTACATTTTTCCCCAGTTATGTCATCATTGGTCCCTGATTATTTTATTAGTTCAAAAAGTCGACCGTTCCCGCCAATGCCAGGAATTATCGAAGCAACAACAAGCAAGCAATAGCAGCAACAGCAGGAGGGAGAGACAAGTGCCATCGGGCGTCTCGCTCGCACCGCCGATTCTCGCACCATCTGCCATTCGTTTGGTCATCCTTGTCGCACTGTGGCGCGCGGCTGTGCGTGCACGCGCGCCACCGCACCGCAAAATGTTCGTTTTTAATGCTGATCGACCTGCCTTTCTTTCGTACGACCGAAGACAAGGGGGGGGGGGGGGGGCCGTAATTTTTCCCTCGCTCGCGCGAATTCCTCATTTTCTCGTGATCCATTTCATTCTTTTCACCGCGAGGTTAATTACTCGATGGCGAATCGGTTATACCGCGTGCGATGGACGAGCAGGTGCAACGGGGCACGTGAGATTTCTACGCAATTTTATTTCGTGTTCCAACAATGGAAAGTGGTCTGCTTTTTAAAGATCGAGGTAATCGAAGCGACAGCTAATCGGCCAATTTACTTTTCAATTTTCGATATTCGATCGGGGACACAACATGGAGGCAACTTTTACGACCCTTTCGAATGATTTTATCAGTGTTGGACACCGTCCGAGAACAAATACAAATAAAAAAAAGAAGCCAATAACTGAAAATTTAAGATTCTTAATAATATTTTTCTTTTTTTTTTTTTTTGCGTCGAAAATCGAAGTCACGCTACTTTTAAATCGTTTTACGTGGTAGAAAAATATGAATTGACTCGGGGTACTGCTTCAGCTTGTGCCACAGTTAATTTTCACCGAGAATTATAGGATGCGAAGATCAGACTGATACAACGGGCGTTTTTTATTCTTCGGTGAATTCCACGCGTATGTATCTTCCTCGTAGTTAAGTCAACGAAGAGGTTCTAATTTCCTGCGCGTGCTCATTATTCGAGACAAGAATCAAAGCTGCGAACCGACGTTCATACCGGTGTCGTTTCTCTTCGTCAGAAATCGAGGAAACATTAGGACACAGAATCGACCAACTGTACCCGAAAGATGCCACAATACGCGTTGATCACGTTAAAACTCTCTATAATGGCCCGTGTCTCCCCCTTTTTCTATCTAACGTAATGTGTCTGCGGAGAAAAAAAAACTCACGATCGTTGTGGAAGATCGTTGCTGGAAATGAAGTCTTCGTAGCGAGCGGAAAACGTTTACATAATAGTAGACAATTCGCAAACGAACGTGAGAAAAACACAGTCGTGACCGATGGCATTCGTAATGAATTTTTTCCCCCGATTTGTTACGCGCTGCAATTTTTCAGTTCCGTCTACGTTACCGACGATTTTTCGCGTTTCATGCAACATGCACGATATGTTAATGCAAAAAAAAAAAAAAAAAAAAAAAAACGCAGAGGAGCGGAAACAAAGAATACCGATGATGTTTCTGTGCTTATCTGTGCAATCGTGTAACTTTGCGAGTATAGTATACATGTAGCTCTCGTCTAGTTAACGACTATATTTCTAATGTAACGGCAGTCGTGAATCGTTCAGCGATATTTCAATTACGTCTTACTACTAAGAATAATCTAACCTTGACTACATGATCCATCTTACCAATCAAGTTGCGATTATAATAATTGAAGAGATGTGAAATACGTTGAAACACTTACCGGCCACGTGAAGTCGAATGGAAATCTGATGGGATTGGTGAAGCTTGGCATAGCAACGTTAGGGCTGAGATTAACGATGTTTTCGCCCAGAACGGGTGTAACGACGTCGCCGTATGTACACGGCGTCGTCGTGTCGATCTTTACTTGATACTGTTTCAAGCAGACCCTGAACCTGGTTTTACAAACGCCTGAGCACTCGCCAGTCTTGGAAGTGCTGCCTGAACAGCACTTGCCCAGACTGTCTTTTCCATACTCGTTCACGAATGACTTCAACCTCAACTCGAACACCCCCGAGGCGTTTACCTGAAAGCAAATTGAATTTTATTCAATAAAAATCCCGTCGAACGAACAATCATTTACTTATTCTTATTCTAAATCCATTTCTGTTCTGCTTATCAATTATCACGCAATTCCACGAAATATTTCTTTGAACATTTATTTATTCGAAATACATTCGTAACTCGATGAAACACGATGCCCTCACGCGCCTTTAATAACATTTCACTTACAATAATATCACACGCACACGTGTGCCGCATTATGAGAAACGTAACTCTGCCAAATTGCACGTTATAATTACAAAATTGCAACGGCACCGCGACCTTTTGCCTTAGATTTTATATACTCCATGGTTGATTCGAACTGGCATCAACAACAGGAGAATATACAAGAAAACCGACGAATCCTCAAGGCTTGCTCGCAACACGCGACAAACAAACTTGGCCAACACTCTCCACGTCGGGGGTCGTCTCGTGCCCAACGACCGAACACGCCGCCGGGGCAGCACGTGTGTAAGCGCGTTTTTGCACACGCGTATATCTTCTGTGCTGCACGTCTCCCAGGAGGAGCAGAGATATCTGCGCGAACAACCCGGCAAAAAGTGCTTTTTTTTTCGCTCGGCAAGACGCGAGCGAGAAAGCAAAAGGGGGAAAGGAAGAGGGGTAGAGGCGCAGATGGACATTTCGCCACGCGTGCTGCCGAGCCTCAACGATCGTGGAACACGAGGGGCGTTTTCGTATGGGAGAAAAAAAAAAAAAAAAAGAAAGAAAGAAAGAAATCGTTCTGAAACCAGTCGTAAACGTATTAACGTATGCTACCGGCCCACTGTTCCACGTTAAACTAACATCGCGAGAAATTAATTACAATCCTCGACGTGTAGAGTAGAAAGAACTGCGCGTACAGCCAGAGACATCTGGAGGATTTCATCGAATACCGAATACGTAGAAACTTCAAACTCATCGAAAAGAATGGGAACTGAACGGTTACTTTGTAACAAAATGTTCGCTACTACGTCAAAGTACAATATCGAGCCACGACGATTTTTTAATACACACGGCTTGAACACACGTGGAGGTTAAACGATTGGTGAATCAGTGAGCAATCTAGGAGGGATGATTTTTCTTCTCGGCGACAGTATCCAGTGTAAACAGAGACCGATGTGTCAATATTTCTCCGGTTCTACTCTACTCTTTGTCGTCTCGTTCGGACGGCAAGAGTTCTTGACCACTGTGGACAATGGCCTACGGCTATGTGCACGCGCACAACTATACGCGCGCAGGTGCGCAAGTGCACACACAAACACAGAGAGAGCCGGCGTATAGGCCAGCAGACAACCGAGAAAGCCTTCCCACGAGACATCGTATAGCCGAGCAAAACTATACATATATCGTGTCTCACGTGAACGAGAGGAGCGCACTAACCTTACTATCGAGCCTGCGGATCGTTTTACGATCTCGCCATGGCCCTCCTGCGCGTCTATTATACCCCCGTTGCGATCTTCGAATTTCGTACTTTCGACGACATCGACGTTCTTTCCCTTTTTTGGTCAAAGCAGGTAAGAAAAAGAAAAAAAATACCACGTTTTTTCTATCGCGTTTATGTTAAAACGACCATTTCGCACGTTTCTCGCGAGGTAGACTGAAAACATAGAGGGCGTTTTATGAGTTGTAAGACTGGAACGAGAAAAAATATACACGGGTGCGCGAAGCTTTCGCGATCGAACGAAAGAAATACTCCCTCGCGAACATTTCTCATTACGACTCGTAAAACACAGCAGGTTAGAGGTGACGTTTATACACAAGCGGCTTGCCACGATCCGCCGATGAGGAATTCTCATTTTTGGCGCGCTGGAGCGTTATTCTCGGAACAAGAATGGCCGCCGCCATCTATTTACGGATACAACCAACGTTATTTCGTCACAAAACAATTTTCTAGGGGCACCCTTTGAGCACACCCGTGGACTTGAACGTCGTATCCTGCTACGTAAGTATTTCGATACTTCTCGATTCCACTAGTTCAAACACTTCAAACGCCGACAATGATGAGAGATGGCTCTCGCGTATTTCCAAAGGTGTATGAACGGTGAAGGTCGGAAAGAAATTGAAAAGGAAACAAGACACGATGGGGTAATGTCGCGGAACGAGACGCGAGAAGAGCAGACAAGCAGAAGTTAGACACTTCTAAAAGAGTGGGATCCAGATTTAGAGTTGTTGTATGCCGACGAATACTGTGTTGCCACTGGTTTTCTCCTCTTTCGTCGAATGCTTCGAAGACATGGCCGACAGAGAAAGAGAAAGATGGACGACGATAGAAGGAGGGACGAGCAAAGAAATAAAGACTGGGAAAGAAGGAAAGATAGAGTGAAAGAAAGAATCTCTCCCAGGAAGAATACACTTGAAACTCGTGGCGACTAGCGCCAATGAAAAAGAAACTTATATACGCTGTACTATTATTATTATTATTATAACTGTAAAGCTATTATATTATACAAATTTGTTACGTTGATTTCATAAAATTGAATCTTTCCAGAAGGGAAAGGAGACGATTGAGGGAAAAGACACTGATTGAAGGTGAGTTAAAATTGGAAAGCATTCTGCAGCTCGATCGAACCTTACACACGTTTACAGATATAGCGTTCGACTGGATAAATATAAGCCGCGATTGCACTTACGCAAGTACTTAATTAGACGCAGGAGAACGTATCAGTGGTGCGCGCGCGCACGTACACACAAGAATGAGACGACGATAAATATATTGAGACGAGCTTCTATTTTCGAACGCACCCATCGATGGCGTGTCATCGTTTTTACCATAAATACCAACAGAGAGCTTACGACCGGTTTGACAGACGGGAACGTCTCTTGGATTCCGAACCAAAACATCGTGCCATTCATCGACAGCGGCGAAGGTCGCTTACGATGTGTCTTCGAGTTGACAAACGTATATCTCTCCCTTTCTGTTTCCCTCGACAACACGCGATACGGATTAAGCCCGTTGACAAAATACTTCGTTCATTCGTACGTACAAATGTAAGTACATACTTTATTCCTTCATCTAGAGAATTGCATATATCTAAAATTTCACGACAACGTGCGCTAGAATTACTTGTAACTAAAGTATAAAGTATAAAGTGGTCGATGCAAAGATATGCACCGTTGTAAATTTATAAAGTATCTACGAGGAATTGCGTATTTTTATTGTTCTTGTAATATTTGTGTCTTGAAAAATTGATCGATAACAGTAAAAATTACATGTCATTTTGATTATTGTAATAGTTTCAATATTAATGTATCCTTTATTGACAGATCTTGGTTGTTTCGCAAATTTTATGGAAAAATAGTACGGCGATTATGCGATAAGTAACGTTCTTGTAAAATCGATCGAAACAGTGATTAATGGACCAACGAGACGATCTTCGTTAAAAAAAAAAAAAAGAAAAACAGTCAAATGTAAATCAATGTTAATCATTTTTACTCCATATTCGACTCTGTTGTATTGAGACGGTGAAACGCAACAGAACTACAGTTTCGAGAAACAGAAAGGAACAGTGTCCGATGCTTCATACGCAAGATATTTCGGAAGATGGAAGTTGTAAAAAGACGTTTTGCAACGCCCCTAAAAATAAACAGAAATATTTCCACGAAACCGTCAACCATCTCTCTTTCGACAACGAAAAAAAAAGAAAAGGAAGAGGCGGCGTTTCAATTTTTGATCAATTTCACACTTGGTGCCTAAATAAACTTTTCTTTTCAGAGAATTTCTGCGGGAGCAGTTTCTTTATTTCGAACAACAAGATCGATCGTAAACGGCGAGATTGTTGAAGAGAAGGAACAAGAACAAACTTACGATTCGGGGTGCTGGTAGAAGCACGACGGCGGCCGTCCACACGAGCATCGTGGTCCACATGTTTGGTGGTTGTTTCGTTCGATGTTTACACGCCGCCGGTGCGTCGTCGGCGGAGGTGTGTGGACCGTGGTGCTCTGGTGTGCTCGTCGGCGTTACCTCCTCGCCGTAATTTCGCGAGGCTGCATAGCCACCGTACCGTACGAGGTACAAGGTAATATATCCCTCCAACGCACACTACTTTTTCCTAGCTTTCGTTGGTCGATTTCGCCAATGTGTCGATCGTACGTCGTAATCCTCGTCTCGACGGATGAAGGAAATTTTGACCGGTTTCTAATCTCACGGGAAGATGCAGCGAAAGAAGAAAGGAAGATGTCGAAACGAAGATAACTCGCGGATGACTCGCGCGGCCACTTCTACTGGTCTGTAGCACACTGTACAATACACTTGAAAAAAATTGATGTTGATATATATATATTCATACAGATTTATGTTATATCCGATGGCAAAGAGGTGGTATTCACGATTGCCGCGAGAATCATAAGAAAATCACGCGCGATCACTGAACACTGTGTGACACACTTTATTCCATTATCCGTGGGATGCCGAGAGTCGTAGAACAGCTTCGTCCAACAGGGTACGGGATAAATACTCTTGCGCGTAGGATCTATGAAAAAACACTGATGGTTTGCGATCCTTCGGGCGACGCCTCTCTCTTTCTATTCGTTTGATGA
This sequence comes from Frieseomelitta varia, assembly GCF_011392965.1. Taxonomy (NCBI): domain Eukaryota; kingdom Metazoa; phylum Arthropoda; class Insecta; order Hymenoptera; family Apidae; genus Frieseomelitta; species Frieseomelitta varia. The sequence continues at coordinate 57,891 of NW_025109516.1, forward strand.
TTTCAATATCTCTCCGGATTCTTTTTCTTCCCCCTATGTGCGTATGTATATATTCATATATACAGACATTTACATAGACAGATCGTGTACTCGATGATTTCTATTAATTATTCTTTCTTTTTTTTTTATTTTTATTTTAGTCAGCTCTTCGATCGATGTTAAAAATCCCACAACTACGCTCGTGTTGAGCGTTCGTTCGCGGCGCACGAGCCACTACGTCGACGAGGAGCACGACGATCCGTCACGAGCATAATTTTCCACAAAAAAAAAGGCACAGATACCACACTCTCCTCCTCGCCAACCGTCGCAACAACGACGAGTCGCGCACTGACTGGCCGTCGACGAACCGTGAGGAATATTCCCTCGGAGACCGCCGGCAAGAGTAGCACGAGAGGAGAAGTGATGTCGGCGGTGGTAGTGGTAGTGGTAGTGGTAGTGGTAGTGGTAGTGGTAGTGGTAGTGGTAGTGGTAGTGGTAGTGGTAGTGGTAGTGGTAGTGGTAGTGGTAGTGGTAGTGGCGGCGATGGTATGGTGATGGTGATCGTGATGGTGATGGAGATGGTGATGGTGATGATGGTGGTGGAAGAAAGAAAGAAGGAAGAAGAGTAGGGTAGTGGTGGAAGCGCAAAGGTGGAGGTGGAGGGAGGATACCCTCGCCGTGTGTGACGAGTCAAAGACGAACAGAAGAGTCAATGTGCTTTTGCCTTCGCACACCGACAGAGGGGAAGAGTTTTCGTAGGGCTAAGGGGAGGGGGGAAAGCAGGAGAAGTTACACACTATAGAGAGAACCGGCACGAAAGGCACTACTCTGCAGCTGAGCTACTACTGGATCCAGAGATGCGCCCCTTAGCCCGCGGTACCGGTGCCAGTAAGCCTGTATTTTCCTTTGTGAAAGTACTCCTCGATCGTGTGCGTACGTATGTCTGTATACGAGTACAGTTTGATCTCACTCTGTGTCCTGTTAAATGCACTCCTATCCTTCTTTCGTTCTCTCGATACGTACACCGTGCATGTACGTGCGTGTACGATTGCAACTCCCACTAAAGAGCTATGTGTGTATCGTTGAACGTGTTTCCGCGCCACTAACAGGCAACACTAGCGCCACATTGTGGTCACTCTGGAAAGCACTATAACCATCGACTGGCTCACGAAACACTAGCAGCGCGCGATCGACAGATGGCGAGTCCGATCTCGGTTCGTTTCGCGTGCACGATGACCGTGTAGGAACTCTGCCTCCTCCGAATCGTGTTGACTGTACGATATTTGCGCGCGCGCTTCTTACTCCTCGTTTTACTTTCTATCCCCGTCGCTCTTAGGGCACGACAAGAACAGAGAATATCCCTAGATATAGTAGAGCGTACGGCAATAGCTATAGTCCGTCTTTCTTTCAACTAAAAACGCTCTTTCCCTTTCCATATACACGCGTGCGCTTTAAGCTCTGGAACGAACGGGCTATATGTCCGCGCGTCAACACCACGGCGTGCAACCCTCGACTGGAGGTAGTAAGCCAGGAGCACCCCTACTTATAATTGTGGTCCCGCCGGGCCCCCGGCGGGAGGGGTTGGCCAACTAGAGGGGTGGTGGGTAGCGGCTGCGCCGGTGGTACGACGTGCGGAACTCTAGAGGGGTACGGGGAATTTGGGCGAGGGACTGCGAGGGGAAGAGGATGGTAAAAGAGGCAGCTGCAGGCCGGCTGCACGCGCCCACCCCCACCACCGTAGCCCCTGTACGACACCCCAGCCACTCGTGCGGACTTCTTGCCCGCTTTGCTTGCTTGCTTGCTTGCTTGCTTGCTTGCTTGCTTGCTTGCCTGCCTGCTTGCCTGCCTGCTTGTCTGTCGTAGAGACTCCTCGGGGCGCCTGCTTCTCTCTTCCTCCCCCCCCCCCTTTCCTTCTTCATCGTCGCTCTTCTTCCTCACCTCTCGCCACCGTCTTCATGTCTTCGTCCTACTCCTTCTTCATCGGATGCCTCGCTGCTCTACCTCCCCTCGTTTCAACGTTGCACCGGTTACACTCCCCAGCTTGTCTCTTGTCTCTGTTCCACGAGCCACGATAACTCGTACCCCATCCGACGGCACGCGCCGCGTGCCACCTCCTCGTGACGTCATACCCTTCTTTTTAAGCGTATTACGCTTCTTACGCGCCGCGATACGCTCACAGACCGAACGGGTTACCAGAGCCGGAGCTGGATTACTCAAGTCGCGGTACGCGCCTTCGCCATCCACCGGCCGCAGCTCGCTAATTTGATTATGCCAAGGTGTGTTGATCCTCTCCCTTCCACCCCCGTACTATCGTCCGATCATCGCCACCTCGAAGGAAATTAGTTTGTCGGATGCGATTCGAGGTTGTACTGTTTGTACAGTCAAATTGTCACGCACAAATATAAATAGTTTTTAAACAGATAAATGTAGTAGATGAACGTAACTTAATGTCTATGAGCTTCAGAACATTTTAACTAAATTATAGTTTGGTTTGAAAATTTTATCGTTTAGTTTATATTAGTATGTGAAACAGATAAGTATCCCGTAACGTATAGGTGGAAGTATATCTTTTATTATGTTATACAATCTATTATCTTCTCATTAATCACTGTCTTCATCTTTTTCCTGTTTAAGTTTCACTTAATAGCAAGAGTACGGGTTTTGCAAACACGGTTTCGCGGCAAAGCGTGCCACCCCGATATTGGTACTCGATTTGCTCGCGAGTTGTCGAGAGTTAGACACCCTATTCGTCGAACGTTTTCTGGTTTCGTCACCCTTCCAGCTTCTTTCAGCGGACGCGTAATACGCAAAAGTCTCCTGGGCCGGTCTGACGTCACTCGTTGCAAAACCTGATGGGGTGCGGCGAACCCCACCCCGTCCCTTTCCGACCCTCTGTGCGAAACGCCGAAGTATTAAGTATACGTGGCACGGTGCACGGGGTGACAGATTATCACGGTGCACATACTGCTCGTCGCGGGCCTTTGTGCTCGAAACATAATGCCCTGGACCTGTCTCGAGCACGAATCGACGTTCCCCCCCTATTGTTCCCCGGCGCGAATCGCATTTTTCGTCCCCTCCTCGACCCTTTATTTAGTTTTCGCAGCCTGTCCCGCCAAGTGCCGTAGGCAATGGTGCAATCGTAAATCTAACGTTATAGCTCGTCGACTGACTGTCCCGCTCGTAAAATTCCCCTGGTCCATCTCGTTTCCATTTCACTCCACCATCTTGCCAACATTCATCCGTTGTTGCGTCCGTTTAATTCTCAATTGGCATCGTCGGACAATTCACCATCGTGGCAGTTTAATTTCGAAGACGTGCAATTTGATTTCTTGTCTTACAATTTTCAACGTAAAATAATACTGATGGCCTTCGTCGTATTTACGATCGATGTGATTGATAGCGTAATAAAATGGTAAAGAACTTGCAGACCGATGATAAATCACTTTTACCCGAGTACTTACACTGTGAAATGATTCAAACGAAGTAGGTGTTCCAGAACCATTTATTGTACATGTTCATTTACCTAAGGATATCAATTGTGAATTAACGATGTAATTTATTTGAAAATTGTGCAATGGTAAATGGAAGAATAAGGGGGACGAAATCATGGTGCAAACAAAGCTAATGGAAGTGATAACGTGTTACGAGGTAGAAAGAAGCCTTTGTTGTTTTCGTGGCGTACATCACGGGGACGTGAGGCGACCATGGTGCCCGTAGATGTATGGTATACTTCCGGTCACGAGGTGGTTCAACAGGTCAGACCAACGGGGGAGCCAGATGGAACCACTTCCGGTCTTGCTTCTGCCACTACGCCGCAAGTAGTCCCCCCCCTTTCTGTCCTTATTCTGCATATAAGCACTGTCTCTTACTTTCATGTCCTCGATGACACTTGTATGGATGTGATTCTAGTCTCTCTCTCTCTCTCTCTCTCTCTCTCCCAGATTCTATACAACTTGTGTACAAACAGATTAAGATAAATCTGGGAACTATAGGAGAGATTCCTGTCGATATAAACAACCCCTCATGGAAGTTTTTCTTTTTTTTTTCTTTACCAAGATTAATCTTGACAGATCAATCTTGATCGACTGCTCGATATCTTTATCATCAACTAGAGATTGTCCGAGACAATGCTTTAAGATACTGCACGTATTCCACGTAGCAAAGAAGTTTACTTTATGTTCATTTTAAGTTTGGTCACCATTACCTATACGCTATTAAATTATTTGTACATGTTTGTATTAATCGCACGTGAGTTTTACATTTATCTGGAAGAGTTCTTCTTCTCTTCTCTGAGATTTTTAACATTCACAAATCATTTATTCTGAAAACAAACGACTGACGATCGACTTCGAAACGCAGGCGAATTGTACATTACCGTATTACGAGCGGATTAATTGTCCAGCGATATCGCGCGACTGTCGTCTGAAGAAACAGGCGTCAAATTCCCCTCGCCGACGCGACGCGGCGGGTTCGGTCGATAGGCGCGGAACACGTGAATCCGTCACGCGACTCTCCCTTCGTTCCTTTCTTCGTTCGCCGCTCTTTCATTCATACATGCCGCTATATAGAAGAGCGTTTCATACACGTATGCACGTACAGGAACAGGAACGAGCAAGGGCCGAAAGATAGAGGAAGAAAGAGAAAGACCGTGACGCATCGGCACATGCGCTCGTTGCACTGGTATGCGTACTTAGGCCGGACTCAATGAACTGCTGACGCTTAAGGTATACTACACGACGCGGTCTAGTAATAGGCCACATGTATGGTACCATCCAGAGGCGAGTGTACGGCGTGTGTTGTACGCGTTCTTGCACGCTATGATTGGTAGTTTGCGGTCATTCTCCACGGTTTTTTTTTTCTTTTTTCTTTTTTCAGCGAGACCGGCCATTTACACAGTCCTAACACTTCATCGGTTCGTTAATCCTGCAGATCGATCGATCCGTCGGTCGGGTTATACGATGGCCGATGCGAGTAACCGGTGATTTCCTTAATTCCACTTTCCGCCTTATCTTTTTGTTTCAATGTCGTCCATCTGCTTGTTCATTCCGGCTCTCCTTTGGAGAACTTAATTTCTCTTTGATTGCAGCATCTGCCGCGTGGAAATGAAGGTAAAAAAGGAGCGGACGAGGATAGAGGGGAGATTGCAAATCGTCGAAGGGGTTGAAGATGGGCCAAAGATGAGAGGTATGTAGCGCGAATACGTTTAAATCTGAACGCAAAGTTTTCGAGAAGGATTGTATGTATATCTGTTGAGGAAATAATAGTTTTAATATTTTTAAATGTTTCAAATAGATTTTGAGTATAATAAAAATATAATATAATATATAATAAATATATAATAAAAATAGATTTAAATAGATTTTAAATACAATAAAAATATTTTTAATAAATTTTGAACATAATAAAAATATTTTAAATAGATTTTGAACATAATAAAAATATTTTAAATAGATTTTAAATATAATAAAAATATTTTAAGTCGATTTTAAATATTTTTAATATTTTTAAATGTTTTAAATAGTTTTTAAATATAATAAAAATAGATTTAAATAGATTTTAAATACAATAAAAATAGATTTAAATAGAATTTAAATATATTAAAAATTATTTAAATATTTTTAATATTTTTAAATAGATTTCAAACATAATAAAAATATTTATATAGATTTTAAATATTTTAAATATTTTTAAATGTTTTAAATAGTTTTTAAATATAATAAAAATAGATTTAAATAGATTTTAAATACAATAAAAATATTTAAAATATTTTTAAATAATTCTTAAATATAATAAAAATAGATTTAAATAATTTTTATATATAATAAAAATAGATTTAAATAGATTTTAAATACAATAGAAATATTTAAAATATTTTAAATGTTTTTAAATAGATTTGCATTTTCTTTTTTTAAATAGATTTAAATTTTGTGTTTCACGTACGACAACAGTAGAAGTATCAACAATGTGAAAATTGCATCGCCTATTATTTTCATTTGATAGAAGACAAGAAACGTGCATCGATTTTCACTTGGATCGAAACGCACGATCCAAACCTTTCTTTTTCTACGCCGAAGAATGCAAAAACGCGCAATATGGTGGACGTACGGTCTTAATTAACGCGTTTACGTGTGCAATGCACGCGCGCCCGGTATGCTCAGGTTTAAATTTCATCGGATGCTTCGGCCATCGAGGGACAACAATCGCCACCATGCACGCAGGTGAAGCACAAATTGCTCGAGTCCTGAGTGACACACACCAGTGATCGTAGATACATCGATTACGTTAATCGAACGTTGCTCGATCGCCTCTTTAGTCGATCGTTGGCCCCGGTCGGATCGACCAAGGAAGAAACGGCGCCGCTTAATTTCGAGTTATCTCTGTCCCGACTACGGAAATGCGGGCCTCGTGTCACGTTATCCGAAATAATTCTTATCTTTGATGCTTTTCAACCGAAGTTCAAGCGTTTCTACTATCGCCGCTAATTTACATTCGTATCTACCTGCTTAATTTAGAAAATGTGCGAAGGTTGTATACACGGAGGAAGATATTTCCAGACTAAAAGAGAAAGGTTAGCAAGCATCGTCAGCAACTTCAAAAGTTATAATTTTGCCTTTAGGGGACTGTTGAAGAGATTTCGTATTCTGTTGGAAGATGATTGTGCAAACTTTGAAATTTATTACGATTCAGTGAGAAATTGACATTCTTGATCAAATCTTTCGATACAATTAAGAAAAAAAAAAAAAAAGAAATACAATACAAAGTTCATAAAATATTAAATATTAAAAAGAAGAATAATTTGAAATTTACTATTGGAAATAATTGGAAATTCAATTAATCACAGACGAATGCCAATTAATAGCAGCACTAGAAATGTATTTATGAATTTCTATTTACATTAAAAAAAAAAAATCATCGTCAGTTGAATAGTGTCCCTTGTTAGGTTTCGCACTTGCACAGGTGGATCCAACGAGATTTCCAACTCTCTTCAGTCGGCGTAACAACAGCGTTTTATGACACAAGGGGGGGGGGGAGGGGAGAGGAGGATGATGTCGGGGCGGTTTTCTGTTTGCAGAGCACTTTGAAATTCTCACAGGCCAGAAAGTGGTTCCGAAGTGGCCTGTTTACCTCGCAAGCACTTCTCTTAATCCTTTCCACTGTTTGCTTTCCCATCTGTGCTTCTCGTCACATTCATCGCCTTATCGTCCACTCCACGAAATTTTCTACTCTGCATATCCTCCGCCACTTTCTCAACGATTTTTTCTCTTCTTCGAAGCACTGCTGGAGTTTTTACGATTTTTATCAGTCCGAAAGGGACACCCCAATTCGCTTCTCCATTCCCATTTTCACCAAGTGGCCACGTCCTCCCCTCCCGAGGATTACTCTCAATTACCATGGACCGTGAAATTACATATACAAAACTAGAAACGTTTCGTGACGCGAAATACTCGATCGTATTTAGGCGGAGCCGTCGGACTCGTTTATCAGCGTGATTCACGTAATAACGCGTAATCCTCCGTAGAATCCTCTTAATGCCTGTGCGACGTTTCCAGCCGATTGGCGGAGATTTATCGAGGGTCGATTGCTACTTTAAAAGGGGCCAGTTTCAGAAGCCCTCGCGGGCAGAAGCGGCCTCGCGTTCTTCGGCCACATTTAGAAAGCTCCGCCAGGCCAGTTTAGTCACGACGCGGCGTTCGAATTAAAGTCTCTTTACAGCTGCTGGCTTGTCTGTCAATCGATCCTGAAACAAACGCTGTTATTTGCTTCTGAATGTTGCTCGGCTTTCGACGACCCTCTTTGGATTACTTTCCAATTAACACCTAGAACTGACAATCTTCAACATATGTATCGTGCGTAAGTGATACACTTAGTGTTTTTTTTACATTTTTTGCGCATTATAACCGTGTTCTGTGACAATATCTATATATTTATATATAGCAATATTTATATATTTACATATTTACATATTTATATTTATATATTTGCATATTTACGTATTTACATATATTATAAAACTTTTCAAATTTCCAAATTTCCCATATTTTTGTGTGTTTGAACTTCCGAAATTTAACCTCTTGCATGTCGAGAATTTTTTGTCCCAACATTGCAATACTTCCTCAGTTCTAAGTATATTCCAGTATAACCCAGGCAAAACGAACGAATAAATTTATTACTTCCCAATAATAATTGTAATAATATCCATCAGTGACGTCGTACCGACGAGCTCAAGAAGAAATCGACGAATTGCCGTGTACGGTGTTTTGGCCACTCGTTACGGTCCGCAATCCAGCTGCCAGCGCAAGTGGTTTTAATCTCGTAAAGCTACAGCGAGTACACACCAGTTTACGCTGATCCCAAACTAAAACTAACGCGATAATGATGACATCGTCGGCGGATGTAAAATGGAGCACGTCCGGTGTTCCGCATTCATTCCGAGCCGACAATGTCCCAGTTTTACGAGCACCTTGGCGTCGGGGCCAAGCGTAATATCCAAGACACCCTGGTAGAGTATATACACGCGGCCGGGGTCCGAGAGAACAGGCCTGGGTTGGGCCTGTTCGTCCCGGATTGGTCGGGCAACGGTGGGGATACGGCACGCGTGCCACGCGCCCGAACACAGCCGAACATCGACGAGAACTCACGAACCGGCCGATACAAATGATAATAATCTCTCTGCCGAGTGACCCTGCCGGGCATATTCCCCACCACGCCCCGGACCCAACACGATACGTATCGGGTGTTGCAGCTGCTGTTTCTCCCGTCGCGAGTCCCACAGCGGACCTTCTTTCTTCCGCTCCATTCCTTTCCTTCCTTCCTTCCTTCCTTCCTTCCTTCCTTTCTTTCTTTCTTTTTTTGTTTCTTACCTTACTTCCTTCCTCTCGCGGCTCTTCCTGCTTACGCGCGCGGCCTGATTTCTTGTTCAGGGTCTCGGCCAGCTTCCTAAACAAATAGCTTTGCACTGCCCGAACACGCGCACTCTCTCGGCTCCGCTCGGTTCAAGGTTCAATGATTTTTTTGATCTGATCCGGTGGACGTGATTTCTGAGGGTTGGTTATTTGGTCGCGTATGATTGTCAACGGGCGATGATTTGGAACGACGAGTGTTTATGGATTATATACTGGTCTTGTTTTCAGTATTAATTAATGAATCATAAGTAAGTACGTACATACTTGTAAGGTAAATATTTTCACAGATTCATTAATTAATGCTTTCGATAGATTGAAAGCAACTTGTCATCGCCAGAATCTTTACTCAACACTTACATTGGTTGCTATCTATGTTTTCAGGCATTATTATTAATTTCATCACTGTTATTCAGGGATAAATAAATCACCGTTATTATCGCATAACACTCATAATTAAGTACATACATAATTCTAATGTAAATATTTTCGCAGATTCATTAATTAATACTGAAATAAATACTTTTGAAAGATTGAAAGCAACTTGTCATCACCAGAATCTTTACTCAACACTTACATTGGTTGCCATCTATATTTTCAGACATATTATTATTAACTTTATCACTGTTATTCTGGGATAAATAAATCACCGTTATTATCGCATAACACTCATAATTAATGAATCATAAGTAAGTACATACATACTTCTAATGTAAATATTTTCACAAATTCATTAATTAATACTGAAATAAATACTTTCGAAAGATTGAAAGCAACTTGTCATCACCAGAATCTTTACTCAACACTTACACTGGTTGCTATCGATGTTTTTAGGCATTATTATTAACTTTATCACTGTTATTCAGGGATAAATAAATCACCGTTATTATCTCATAACACTGGATGGTGTAAATCGATCGCTGGTTGAATATTCTTTAACGCGAGATTGCCACGTTAAATACTAAATATAGACAAGCTCTGCGTCAGACAGATTTAATTTTTAACCACTTTATAACGCCCCAGATCGAACCTGTAATTTTCATCGTCGTCGTTTTACGAGACACCATACGGTGTCCAATTATCACGGTAAAAGAAGACTTTTTTAAACGCGTTCAATTTGCTATCGGTAGCGTAACGAACCTTCAAGGCTGCGGCCTGCCAAAACAAAAGACGTTTTCGACATCCTCTCACAGCACCGAGACAACAAAGCCCACTTTTAGGGATGATTTGTCTCACGCTCAATTTTTCCTTTTCAAGCATATACACCTCCGTGATGGAAGATTTAAAAAATTGAAATATAATATTCGAACGACTATCTTGAAAAGAACTATTTCTAGAAACTTCTTTTCAAATGTTTTTCGAAATCACTGGAAAGTCGGAAGATTTTCAAAAATTTCAATTTTTAGCGAAATATTGACTGAAAGTGATTTTGAAAAATTTCAAAAATTGAGAGTTGATTTTCAAAAATTTCAATTTTTAGTCAAATATTGACTGAAAGTGATTTTGAAAAATTTCAAAAATTGAGAGTTGATTTTCAAAAATTTCAATTTTTAGTGAAATATTGACTGAAAGTGATTTTGAAAAATTTCAAAAATTGAAAGTTGATTTTCAAAAATTTCAATTTTTAGTGAAACATTGATTGAAAGTGATTTTGAGAAATTTCAAAAATTGAGAGTTGATTTTCAAAAATTTCAATTTTTAGTGAAATATTGACTGAAAGTGATTTTGAGAAATTTCAAAAATTAAGAGTTAATTTCCAAAAATTTCAATTTTTAGTGAAATATTGACTGAAGGTATTTTTAACGATAGAAGTCTGATTCGTCAAAACTCACGCTCGAATACTTTCCTAAATTTGAACTGTGACGGTAAAATAAGTCGCGAATCTAGTTCCGCATTCTGCCGTGTGCATTCTTCGAATAGAGGGTGGAGAAAGAGCGGAGAAGAAGCGACGACGCTGCTGGCATGGTTCGAGAAGAAGCGACGACGCAGGAAAAGCGGCGATTTGCATCTGACTGCAACGTTACCTGCGTGGGGGAAACGGTCGTGGAAGAAGTGGTCTGTGCCAAAGAAGAGGAGCATCTGTTCAGCTCGCTTTTCTTTTCGTTCAGGATGAGGCAACGAAGGAAAATGAGACAAGGGTATAGCGTTGGTAAAAAGAAAAAGAAAGAGAGAGAGAGAGAGAGAAATAGATAGATGTATAGAGGGAGTGAAGAAACCAGAGGAGCCTGCTGCTTCTCTACTCGAAACGAATCTCATGAAGAGCGACAAAGGGAGGAGCAGGGATACGAAGGAGCATCGATACTCAACCTTCGAGAGTATCTTCCCTCTTCCTTCGTCCTTTCTCCTCTTCTTCGTTTTACTCGAAAAGCAGCTGGTTACCCCAGAAGATCATTGGAAATTAATAGGCCTCTATAGAGTGACCGCACAGAAGGGAGGCGATCCGGCGTGTAACGGGTTGAAAAGATGTCTCGACGATGTGGATTCTCTCTCCGCCGACTCCGGAGAATGTGCATGCCCTTCCAGAAGGGGAAAAAAGAAGAAAAAGAAAAGAAAAAAACGGCCAGAAGAATTTTGCGGTACAGCTGGAAGCAAGGATCCTTGCACCCTGTCTTGTCTCGAGTTATTTTATTTACCTCGTCTATCCTTTCTCTTTGTCTTTACATCTCCTCTCTCTCTCTCTCTCTCTCTCCTCGTACTCCTTGTTTCCCAGCTTTCGAAAGATCGTAAGGAGAGATTCTTTGATTTCATCTTTACACCAGATTTTCAACGTTTCGACGGCGTGACCGGCGATGTTTTTATTAACCACGTTGCACCCGGCAACTGGACTGCGGACCATAACGAGTGACCGTACACAATAATTCGTCGCTCCCTTATTGAAAGGTAACAAATTTATTCCTTGCTTTACATAAACATACTTAAAAAAAAAATCACAATTTTGGAACAGAAAAATTCTCGACGTGCACGCGATTCCAGCGCAAGAGGTTATTTAATATTATTAAAAAAGAGTGGGAAGACACACGGTTCAATCAAATGGAAGTATATCTTCACTTTTCTGTCCTCCAGATGTGTATATTGAGATTTTTACGGAGCATCTTCATTGGTAACGTTTTTTATCGTTCGTTCGAATCTCACGGAATTCTCCACGAATCTCTCGATCGTTCGAGAGATATTTTTATTCGAGAGAGAGAGAGAGAGAGAGAGAGAGAAAAAAAGAAACTCTACCGAACTCGAAATGCATTCGAGGTATACTCGGCAACGCAGTCACATTCCAAGAGATCCACGAAACACAGGTTGGACACTTTTTGGAGGGGAACCGGTGAATTTGGTCGCACGGTGAACAAAACGTTGCGGTGATTTCCATTTACCTACGTCAGTGTGTTGTACGCCACGGAAGCCACGGACAGAGGGGAAAATAGCCATCACGAATCGCTGCAACACGTGGATTCTGGAACCATTATTCCACCATTATTCCTCGGAAGGATCCAGCCAACCGAGCGGTTACAATGCTTTCTTTTATTCGGTAAGTTCGAGTCTTTGAACGTTCTTTGTACGTACATGGAATCTTTCTTCGTCGTTTTTTATTTATAGAAAATTCTGTGTAACTTGACAAGCGATTAGAATTATATAAAGCTTCTGCTTATTCCAATTTTTAAACAAAATATGTATGTACAATTTTTATATAGGTATGTGTCCAGAAAACAAAGTGAATGTTGTAACTTTTTAATAACTGGAGTCATTTTGTATATTTTATGTAAAATATCAAATGACTGATTTTTTGTAATAAACTCTTTAATTTATATTAATGAATTCTTGCTCGGCACATTCTTTCATCAAGCTATCGGAACCGTTTCAAATATCATAAATACTCCGCCATCACCCGTGGATTGACCCACATACAAATATATCTTTCTTTCTTTTATTTAAATGATCAATTGCATTTGACGTACAACAAAGATACATATATAGACATATAAATTATTGTTTGAATCTTGAATTCCTGTTACATGAACAATCACTAGTAGAATCATTGGTGAAGGAATTTGTCAACTCCTGTTATACGAATTTATATGCGTAGAAAGATTTATTCATTATATAAATGGAATTCAAAATTTTCATTTTTATAAAGAAATATTTTATATTTATCAAATAAAGAAAATAATTATAATATTTTATTTAATAATATTGTGTAGTTTTCTTTTTTAAGTTAAATTCCATTCAAAAGATTTAATAATTAAAATATATTTTTAAAAAGAAATACGTTATTATTTAGAACATTATTAACTATTTCTTATTCAATTCATATTATAATAAATTTGTTAAATAATAAATTAATATTAAATATAATTTACTTTCATGAAGATAAATTAATAAATTTTTGTATAATATTTATAATAATAATTATATTAATATTAAAGAAAATTATTTTTAATTTTAATTTATTAAAAATTTATAAATATTACATAAACTACATGCGTTTCTCGACAAGTTACAGATCGCATAAACGAAATTCCACCGTAGGTACCATTCTCATTGTGGGTAGAATGCGACAATAATATCCTTATCTTTCAACGAGAAGCACAGACTATATTTCCATAAAAGGATAATAACGCAATAAACATTTTCTCACTCTCTTTTTATTCTCTTGCTCTCAGTCTCGCTTCACTTCTCGGTTCTAACTCCCTGAATCTTATTGTTCGAAACAAAGACCGAATCGGTATTATTTATATAATATATTTCGGTTTCAGTCTCTGAGTATAATACCTAAACCCCAAAATATTTCGGGTTTTCAGTCTCAAAACATCATTTACACTAGACGGTACTCTCACAAATTACATTTAATTATACCATAGACTTCACAACTATAGACATAGCGGTTATATTACGATAATATGGGAGAAAATACCTCATAATATTTCGGTTTTAGTCTGTGTGTTTTAGTATAGTACCTAAATCTCAAAATATTTCGGTTTTCAATCTCTGGTTCGAAACGGAACTCTCGCATATCACAATTATACTATAGGACTCCACAACTATAGCGGTTATATTACGATAATATGAGAGAAAATATAGTACCCTAAACCTCACAATATTTCGGTTTCAGTCATTTCTCTGAGTATAATACCTAAATCTCAAAATATTTCGAGTTTCAGTCTCTGGTTCGAAACATCATTTACACTAGACGGTACTCTCACAAATCACATTTAATTATACCATAGACTTCACAACTATAGACACAGCGGTTATATCACGATAATATGGGAGAAAATACCGGTATAGTACCTTAAACCTCATAATATTTCGGTTTCAGTCTGTGAGTATAATACTTAAACCTCAAAATATTTCGAAACATTATTTACACTAGACTGAACTCTTGCGTATCACCATTATATACTATACCATAGGACTTCACAACTATAGATATAGCGGTTATATTACGATAATATGAGAGAAAATACCAGTATAGTACCCTAAACTTCACAATATTTCGGTTTCAGTCATTTCTCTGAGTATAATACCTAAATCTCAAAATATTTCGGGTTTTCAGTCTCTGGTTCGAAACATCATTTACACTAGACGGTACTCTCACAAATCACATTTAATTATACCATCAACTTCACAACTATAGACATAGCGGTTATATTACGATAATATGGGTGCAAATACCGGTATAATAAGCTTATTATACTGTAGACTTCACAACTATAGACGTAGCGGTTATATTACGATAATATAGGTGCAAATACCAGTATAATAACCGGTATAGTAACCCAAACCTCACAATATTTCGGTCATTTCTCTGAGTATAATACCTAAACCTCAAAAATATTTCGGTTCATCGCCATTATATATTATACCATAGGACATTCACAACTATGGTCAAAAGACTCATCTCGCTCATCCAACGACACTCACACTCGTAACTTGGAATCTTGTTAAATTTAATCAACGATTCGTCCGATTCGTCGAGCGTCTTCGTTGCCGGGCGATCGGCGCAGCGGCAGATCGTGGGGGGAATATACAGAAGAACAGAAGAGAAAGAGGATGCCGAGGCGCAGGTGTCGGAATAATTTCAAAAATCACGGAATCGAGAAAGGAGAAAGGTGGCGGCGGCGCGCGTACCACGTCGCTAGTGATTAAAGCGACATGGGAGCCACGCCGCTTTTTTTACCATAACAATGCAACGGCGGCTACGTCATGGCCGTAAGCGCGCGTATTGTTTCCACGTTTTCCCACACCGGGGCTGCTACGTGACGCGAATATCATCGCGCTAATGGCACACGGCGATACGTTGCGCTCGAGAAACGCAAACCACGTCGGCCGGCCGTGATTTATCGTCGCCGTGGCTTCTTCGTCGAGTCACCTGGTAACCACGATACGACGAATTAATATGGAATCGCGGAGACGGGCGTTGTTGCTTGGTTTCCAAGATTTCTGCATAGCCTCTCTGCTGGCGGTGGATGGATTTCGTTGGGATTCTCGAGATCGTACCGAAGGATCGAAGCGTACGGACATCTTTGAAAATTTGACACTGAAGTGAAATCTAAATGTTCGATGTTAAATCTCACGGGATTTATTTTTTGGGACTTCAATCGTGGAAGAATCGTGGAACTTAAAGGGAACGTGAATAAAATAATCGAGAAGAAATAAATCCATGTTTAATTATAGAGTGTCCTTTTAATCTTAATTTTGTTATTAATATTATTCTTATTAATATAATTCCTGAACAATTAGGGGAAGAAACAGTAACAATTAATTTCATATCTAATTGACACAGACGTATAATTCTTAAAAATAATATTCCAAAGTTAATTATTATTGAATATAAATTTTATTATGTATATAATTCGTAATTATTCTATATCTTCCTAATTTTGATATAACCGTGGTTTCAAAGTTAGAGAACCAGTATTTTGAAAAGTTTCGAAAATTATATGTTTTGTCTAACTGACAAAAACATATAATTTTTAAAAATAATATTCCAAATATTTTAAATATTATTATTTTTAAAATAATATTCCAAATATTTTAAATATTATTATTTTTAAAATAATATTCCAAATATTTTAAATATTATTATTTTTAAAATAATATTCCAAATATTTTAAATATTATTATTTTTAAAATAATATTCCAAATATTTTAAATATTATTATTTTTAAAATAATATTCCAAATATTTTAAATATTATTATTTTTAAAATAATATTCCAAATATTTTAAATATTATTATTTTTACAATAATATTCCAAATATTTTAAATATTATTATTTTTAAAGATAATATTTAAACGTATAATTTTTAAAAATAATATTCCAAATAAATTAATTATTATTAAATATAAATAAAATTTATTATATATAAATATATATATATATATATATAAAATTCGTAATATTTCTAATCTTAACATAATCGTGGTTTCAAAGTTAGAGAACCAGTATTTTGAAAAGTTTCGAAAATTCATATCTAGTTGACACAAACATATAATTTTTAAATATAATTTTTAAAAATAATATTCCAAATATTTTAAATATTATTATTTTTAAAAATAATATTTAATCATATAATTTTTAAAAATAAATTAATTATTATTAAATATAAATAAAATTTATTATATATAAATTTTATCACATATATATATAATTCGTAATATTCCATATCTTTCTAATCCTTACATAACCGAGGTTCCAAAGTTAGAGAACCAGTATTTTGAAAAGCTTTGAAAATATATTTTCATTACAGATACATGCTACTTTTTTTGTGACAAATAAACTCATCGAGGTATGTTACCTTAAGCAATATATAATTACATTCCCGAACGATTAGAAAAATTCAGAAAAATGCGATTAATCGTTTCAGCTTCTGAATGATCCGTACCTATATACAGAACGTTTCGTAATAAAATGTTTTCAATTAGTGAGTTTACTCTCGTAAACATCCTCCAAAGTTAGTATGCAAAGTCGAAGAAGCGTGAAGAAGCTTAAGGTACGTCATCGGTCAAAGATGCGGAACGTGTCGTTGGACGTCGTGTACGCTGTCATTAGGTATGGCCACCATCGGCTTTCCTAAAGTACCGTGGTTTCGAGGTAAATGGCCCTTCCACCTCCTCTTCCATCGTCCATTGTAAATACTCGCAGGTGTGTGTATAGCACACTCTTAATCGTATGCCTTTAAACCGCTTGCGCTGGCAACTGGATTGCGAACCTTAACGAGCGACCGTGCCGTACACCACAAATTTTGTCGCTTTCGTTCTCTTTCGAAGCACGTCGGTGCGATAGTCACTGGACTAGAAATGATTGAGAAGTAATAAATTTCAAACATTTGTTTCGTTAGTTAAGTATACGTACCTTTGTGTTTTAGTTAAGTATACGTACAAACTGAGGAAATGTTGCAATGTTGGGAAACGAAAAAAAATTCTCGACGCGCGTGGCACGTCGTTCCAGCGCAAAAGGTTAAACCGTGTATCGTATCGGACAGCTAACTGGTAACAAAGTATTAATCGCCGAATCGGTAATTACCGTTGGAACAGGTTGGCTAAATTAGTAATTAACCAGTGATCGTAATTGCAGACTCATTAATTTTTATTAAATCGCCAGACGATTAATTCATGCCGAGTGGTAATTGTTAACTCACGAGTAGCACTCGTTGAATCGCTAATTGGTAATGAATCATAATCTCTCTCTGAATCGACGATCACCGTGAAATCAGCTGCGCTCAATGTTTTTATTAACGTCGACACTCGGTGCGTTTTAATCATTGGTTTAGCACACCTGACTGGTGGCATTATCGGTTGATGTTGACTTTACGTAACAGAGCATCAATCCTGATATTTAGAAAATTAAAGATTTTTTTTCACGATTGTGAATCTAAGTGAGAAAAACATGTAACGTACAATGTAACCATTTCAGATATTATATGAAATTCATATAATATAAAAAAATATTTATATTATACATATTAATATATACTGTTTAGTTTAATATTTTTTTGTATTAATATATTAATATAAATATTTATATATATTAATATTGTTTTGTATTAATATATTAATATAAATATTCATATTATCTAAGTGAGAAAAACGTGTAACATACAATGTAATTCCAGATATTATATGAAATTCATAGAATATAAAAAAATATTTATATTATATATATTCATACTGTTTAGTTTAATATTGTTTTGTATTAATATATTAATATAAATATTCATATTATCTAAGTGAGAAAAACGTGTAACATACAATGTAACATTTCAGATATTATATGAAATTCATATAATATATAAAAAATATTTATATTACATATATTAATGTCTCTTTAATACTGTTTTGTATTAATATATTGATATAAATATATATGTATATATTAATATTGTTTTGTATTAATATATTAATATAAATATTTATATTATCTAAGTGAGAAAAGGATGTAATATATAATGTAACATTTCAGATATTATATGAAATTCATATAATATAAAACCATATTTATATTATATATATTAATACTATTTAGTTTAATATCGTTTTGTATTAATATATTGTTATAAATATATTATATATATTAATATTGTTTTGTATTAATATATTAATATAAATATTTATATAATTCAATGTAGAAGTGAATCAAAAGTTTATCAAACCTTCAAGGATGACGCTTGATGATGATGATTCATGATAATTGCATCAATAACAATAATTAACGAAGTCGGGTTTAATAATAATTGTTGTAGTTCTAAATGATGACAGTAAGTATAAGAACTTGTTATAGTATAAACCATGTATAAACTTATACCATACAGTGCAATATACTTGCTACAAAATCCAATGTAAAATTCAAGAAATCATCATCACATGTGCACGCGTCAGCTACGTTTTCGAAAGATTCATTAATGTCACGAGCCAAAGACGGACGAGCAATTTTCCAGCGTGAAACTGATCAAGCAGCGATATTTCAGCAATGAAGATAAATATGGCGTGGAAGCGATCCGTCTTCTCGCTTCATTAGGAATGCATTCATCCATTTAGCGAAATTGACCAACTGACGTAGTTTTCACGACGATTATCTCGTCAGCTGCAGACTGACCCTCGGTGTTATCCACCCCCTGACCGTTTGTCAGTCTGAATTTTAATTAACCCTGCTCACCCCTTAATTAATTTCACTCTGGGCCAAACAGCGTAGGTGGGTCGAAGGAATGAAAAAGAAAATTCTTCTCCCTCCCCTTTGAAATTCGAAATCTCGCGAGACAGAACTTGGAAGTTCGTTTCTCGGAGAGAACTTTTTTCTTGTTTAATTGAGAAAGGAACTTTCGATTTTTCGGATACATATATTTTTAAAAATATAGTTGAAGAACTTTTTACACGTATTTAAGGAAGAGGAGTATCAAACATAATCTCTTTTTTTTTTTTTTTTTTTTGGTGAAGTAACGGCATCTCTTTCGAGGATTTCTTTTTACTGCGCGGGAGAAAAAGTTTCGCAGAAGATGAAGTCGTCACAATGCTGCTTTGAATAGCCGCAAGATGTTCCGGAAAGAAGAAAAGAGGAGACAGAAGTTGAAGAGAAGAACGTCCACGGAAGTAGAGACAGATGTTACAATAAAAGGGGACAAAGTACTGAGAATCGAATTATTTCTCATAGTTCTCCCGTGCTATTTGTTACATTCAACTTCAACCTCACGGCCAATCCTTTGCATTTAAGAAGAATTACAAAAGATCGGAGAAATGGTACGAAAAGAAGAGTCAGAGACTGCAGAGAATAGAAATCCTTCCTAGAAACTTCCGAAAAAAGGACCGACATTGCAAACTATTTTTTCCAAACTATACTAGTACCACACCGACGTGAATTTTGTACAAGAGTGTAAATTGATTATTTTCTGAATTCTTTCAGAACAATTTCACTGCTTCCAAACTTCTCTCGCCACGAATTGCCACATTTAGATTTACGTCATTATCGTTACGTGTAAAATGTTTCAGACGAAGTTGAATGGTTTCGAGAGGGGTACATTTCGATAATGCTAATTTCCCTTGTGGACATACAAAGTGCAAAGTACATACAAAGGTCATTTTTTAAATAGAATCATATATTTTTTATTACATCAGTCGATGCACCTTGATGTTCTTTACGAAAAAGTATTAATTTATGTTAAAGCATCATTAGTTTGGGAGTTATTTTAATTTTATATTGTAATTAATTATGTTATAATTATGTTAAAGCATCATTAGTTTGGAAGATATTTTAATTTTAATTTATGTTATAATTAATTATGTTATTAATATATGTTAAAGCATCATTAATTTGGGAGATATTTTAATTTTATTTTATTTTATGTTATAATTAATTATATTAAAGCATCATTAGTTTGGGAGATATTTTAATTTTAATTTATATTGTAATTAATTATGTTATTAATATATGTTAAAGCATCATTAGTTTGGGAGATATTTTAATTTTAATCTCGCCAAATACTGTCGTATGAAAGACACGGAAGAAGAAGGATAGTATTCTTATATGTATATTGTCTCTGTCTTTCACGCATAGATTTAAAATAAAGTATCTATTTACTAGTTGCCATTTGAAATGGTATTTTACCCAGCTCCGAGCGAGACGAAGAGTGAAAAACACACGCACGTGAGAAACGTATTTCAAAGCTAAATAAATTGAAAGTGTGGGACACGAGAGGGGAGGGGAGGGGAGGGGAGGGTGAGGAAAGGAGGAAACGGCAGAAGGCGGAAGAAACGCGAGGGAACCGTCCCCCCCGATGAATGAGAAACGGCGAGACGAGGCGTGCGCGGGAAAGAAAACAAGGAAGGAAACGAGATCACGGTGGACGAGAGGACCACTTATTTTAGGCCTCTGTTCGCAGAATCGGAGCTGGAATACACGCTCCTCTAAAGCTTGTGAGGGCAACACGTGTGAAGGAACCGCGGGCAGAAAGATGAAAAACACAAGGTGGTTGTGCGTTGGTATCGGTGGCCCCTCAATATAGCGGAAGCCAAGGTGGTTGCAGCTTCCCCGTACGGGCCACTTCCGCCCACTCTATCCCTCGTCCTTCCTCTCCCTTCTTCCGCGACCATTCCCACCATAATCTCTCTCTCTCTCTCTCTCCATTCTACTCCTCCCTTTTCTGTATTCGTTCTTTGTTTTCTCGATCGTGAATTCTCCAAATCTTCCCCCAGCCAGCCACTTTTTTTCGTTTTCTCTCTCTCTCTCTCTTTCTCTCTTTCAACGTTGCCATTCGCAGCCTTCTGTGATATTTATGTTTCGCGTTATTTACCGACTAGGAATTAACCGAGCCACGATGCATTAACAGAACAATGGAAAATGGTATTTCCTCCATTTGCTTCCTCTGCCTCTTTCTGCGAAAGCAAAAGTCTCTACTTTGTAGTATGAATTTAATAGTTAGGTCGCGTCGTATGAAATCGATTCGGTTGAATCTTATCGAATGATGTATTTACCTCTTTTTCTTTTATTCAGACAATGTGCCAGTTTTTGGTACACGATGTGTGCGCGTGTTTCTTAAAATTTGGCACGTGTAGAAGCTGATCGAATCGAAGTCGCACGTGAAATTTCGTTACCTATCTACGAAGATAGAGGTATTCAGAAAAGCTTTCGAAAATGATTTGTCAAGTACTCTTATTTACAATCGTCTCTGCGTTCGTATTTAATTCTTTAGAATTCTTAATATTTATCCGGATATGTCTTGAATTTTTTCCCTGTAAAATAGTGTTTTCCCATTCTAAACTTCTACTCAAGGTCAAATGTTACAATTTAATATTATTTAATATTATTATAAATATTATATAAATATTATAATATTATTATAAATATTATAAATATTAAATAATTTAATATTATTAAATTGTAAATATTATAGTATTATAATTTAAATATTAATATTTATAATATTGTATTAACAATATTATAAATATTAAATAATTTAATATTATTAAATTGTAAATATTATAGTATTATAATTTAAATATTAATATTTATAATATTGTATTAACAATATTATAAATATTAAATAATTTAATATTATTAAATTGTAAATATTATAGTATTATAATTTAAATATTAATATTTATAATNTTAAATATAATTATTTATAATATTATATTAACAATATTATAAATATTGAATAATTTAATATTATTAAATTTTAAATATTATAATAATATAATTTAAATATTAATATTTATAATATTATATTAACAATATTATAAATATTATATTAGTATTATGTTATAAATATTAAATAATTTAATTTTATTAAATTGTAAATATTACAATATTATAATTTAAATATTAATATTTATAATATCATTATGGTATAAATATTAAATATTTACAATATTGTCATATTATAAATATTAAATATTAAATTATTATGTTACAAATATTAAATTATTATATTATAAATGTTGTTATATTTAATATTATTGGTAACGCGGCGTCGAGCGGCGAAAGGAGAGCAAAGTTGTCGGGTTCGCGCGGGATAAAAGTGGCGTTCCAGATCCGGGGGCGCCGCGCCAGGGCAAATCAAGACTCCGGATATCAAAATTTCCTATCTTCCACCCTAAACGCCTCCCGGCCGTTCGTGGGCGTGGAATCGGCCACCTATCTGACGATCAATCCCCGCGGGTTCTGTCTACCTTCTGAAATACTTCGTTCCGCAGATTGGACCAGATCGTAAGCTTGCTCCTTGGATGCTGATCAGACCATCCGCTTGCAATTAGATAGGGACAGCTCCCAGAAGAAGAACAATCGAAATTGTTGGGGGGAGATTCAACCGTCAGCCGGTGAGTTTCGCGCAGCAGAAGGTGAACCAGTGGTGAAACAGAAAATGAATGCGATCCGTTACTAATACTTTGCCGTATTAATTCAAATAGGCGTATCTGATCGAAAGATAGTTTGACAAATGACGCTTAGAAGAAGGATCTCTTGGCTTTTTAACAGTCGTACTGAAAATGCAAACCGTTATACCTTCAGTTTGCTATGATATTATTGCTTAATGATATTATAGATAAATTAATGTTGTTCTACTTGGCTCGAGCAAATGTTGCGGATTTTGTTTTAATATGGCAAGTATTAGGATTAATAATTCTGGAATTATTATTAAATAAATTGTCAGTGATACTGGTATATACGTTGGAAATTTTTAGAACTAGATATTGATCAGTTCTCTTTCTCTAAGGTTTGTGCGTTTGAAATAATGGAAATTTTTGCTACTATTGCTTTTAAAATTATAAAATTGGAATAGAAGACTTGAATACAGCGAAATTATAGAAAATATGGAAATATTCACCACTAGTCAATCTTAACAATACGTTTTAACAAGTTTAATATTTTATATGTATATTTATATATTTATATATGTTTATGTATATATATGTATATATATTTATATATATTTATGTATTTTTATATATTTTTATATATTTATATATTTATGTATTTTTATTAATATTTGTATATTTATGTATTTTTATATATATTTATGTATTTTTATATATATTTATGTATATTTATATATTTTTATATATTTATATATTTATGTATATTTGTGTATTTTTATATATTTATATATATTTATGTATTTTTATATACTTGTATATATTTATGTATTTATATATGTTTATATATTTATGTATATTTATATATATTTATATTTATGTATATTTATATACATTTATATTTATATTTATGTATATTTATATATATATTTTTTATATATATATGCTGAAATTTTACAAATCCCAAATTTATCAATCACAAGCTGTTGATGAATGAAAATTTTAAAACGAAGTGTCCGCACTTTCCTTTTAACCAGATTTCCTTACATAAAACAGAAGAAATTCCAAAATGCAAAGGTATCTCTTAGACCTCTTTCAACCCATCGATCGTCAAAGAAACATCAAAGAAACACGATCCACCTTACTTTGCAAATGCAAACTTCGTTACATACAATTATATCAATCCTCAACTTTCTCCTGGCAGCGAGCTGTTAAGAAAAGGCTTGATCGAAGCAGCGCGACTCCCGAGAGGGAGAGGAGGGAAAGGCTGGATATCGAAGAGACGAGAGTTGGCTGAATCGGTGAATCGGCGGCTTCACGAGAGCCAGATGCAGGATCCGCAGACGGAACGGAAGGAAGCGCTTTTTTGTTGTGTTTGTTGCGCGCCTTTTTCGGCCCCGCAGCGAGAACCGTGGAACGAAAGAGACGAGAGGGAGGTTCGCCGGGCATGAGACGAAGGATAAGTGGGGAGGAAGGTCGTTCCTTTCGGTCGTGAATGTGGATGTAACGTACGTGTACGAGAGCTGAGAAACTGAGGGAGGCTGGCTGGAGAGTCCCGCTTCCTGTCCCGCATTCGAATTCAGGACCAAGCCACTCTCGCGGCCTCTCCGCCATCGTCGCCCTCGTCCGCGTAAACATCGTCGCTTGTATTTTAAAACTGGATTTACTCTGGTACTCTACTTCGACGCCTTGCCTTGCTTGTTGCGCGCGTTGCCGTTTCCTTCAGCCTTCGAGGCCTACCGGAACAACAGGAGCGCGTACCGGGATTTTTGCCGACTACTGTTTCGAAACGGCCCCTCCCTGCCGGATGTTATGAATGCTCGTGCTCTTTTTTAGTCGACTTCTCGTGGCTTTCATTCATTGTCAGGCCGACCACTCTTTCAATAACGCTGCCTCTTGCTCGCTGGCGTCACTTGTTCCTACAATGTTCCTGCGGGGACTGAGCGAACGGGCGTGAAATTTGTTTTCGAAACGTAAGGAGAACACGCGTTTGCTTCGTGGACCGAAGGAATTTAGGTCTTGGACATCGTTGCTTGGATCATCTCTCTGTGCATCCTCGATAATATTTACGTGAATTTCACGCGCGAAGATCGTGGCAAGTCATACGTTTCCAGTCGATATTTCAGTTCAAGTAAAATTTCTCCCCAAACAAATGACCGACTTATTGTCGCCAATTGTGATTTTCATATATCACAAATCGACGAATTTTATTTCGTCGTATATCATATTTCCAGCGAACGTTCGAACAAAAGGGAGAAGAAAGGGCTGTTCAAAGGCCATACTTCAATCTCAAATTCACCCTTCATTGGCCCCGATTAACATTCTCGCGGTGTGTTTCCCGACAATGTGAACCCGACGCTCTAGATGAAACAAAAAA
>NW_025109516.1:83272-107592 GCF_011392965.1 Frieseomelitta varia
AAAAAAAAAAAAAGAAAAATAAAAAAGGTGAAAAACGAAAAGAGAAAGATGAAAAACAAAATTAAAAGAAAAACATTCCAGGCGAAGAATACGCGCGATTCAAGGGTTGAAATTTCATTCACGAAGACGCGTGCATGTTTACCCTCACGAAGCCACGTCTGTGTGTGTGTGTGTGTGTGTGTGTGTGTGTGTGTGTGTGTGTGTATGTGTGTGTATTTACGATTCACAAGAGCTCGGATCTATCTTGCCGCGTGTGTGAGAGCCTCTTCTACGTGGGACAGACGGAATAAAGAGGCACTACGTGCCGGATTAGTTCCTCCCGGATTTAATCTCCAGTGTTTGAGCAGGAACTCGAACAATTAATAATGAGACCTTCACCGAATGGCCGTCCTTTCAATTCAAGGGACAGGATGTCGTCATGGTTGTCGTTGTCCTTGTCGTCGCGACGTCTCGCATCCGCGATTGGGAATCACCGTGGAAACTACCTTCCCATGTCTGTTCCACCGTCGAAGAGGAGGGCTGAGCCTCAACGTCTCGTTTCGCCGCACGTTCCACAAGAGTTATGATTAGGAAATTAGTTACGAATATTTATTTTCCAAGATTTTATATTTTATATTTGACGTTTAACGTTAGAACTGACGATTCAAGCACGAAATCTTCATCCGAGATGTTGAGATGTTTAATAAATGGAAAAAGTTCTATGACACGACAAGTTACACGAGCTAATTTTATTCGAATCTCTAGAAAAAAAAAAAAAAAATACGCCACAAAGTTTCAACGAAAACCATAAATTACCCCCTTTATTTTTTTTGATTCACTTTGGTTCTATGTCAGATTTGTCTTTGATCTTAAAAATGAAACGAAATCTCAGCACTGTGAAACTTTTTTTTCTCACGACTGGCTTCCGTCCAAAGAATGAAATTTTAATTTCGAAGAGTATGGATGCAAATGTTTTTCGACACTGTTATTTAAAACGGCTATTCTTTAATGGAATATTCTTCCTTCTTTTTCTTGTTCTTAACTTTGCTCCCAATGAGCATTTTCAGATCTAAAAAGTGTGTAACCATATGTAAAATTACTCTTCTTCTCGTCGTAAGTTGAGATTTCAATTCGAAGCTTTAATAATAACTCTGACGAGCTAATCTGCATTATTAGTCCCACTATTTTTATTTAAAAATGAAATTTCATCTCCAACTCACTGAGCCGCTGCTCGCTCGATCGTTTGGTTTCCCTTCTTCGTCTTCATTAGAAAAAGAAAGAAGGGATCACACGCGAAACGTGCTTGTCCCTTAGAAATCGCCAAAAGTCTAAAGGCTCAATGTCCCAATGAATCGATCACCTCGCGCGACAGCGAACAATCCGATGTGTCGAGCACCGGCGGCGCAGCTGAGAATTAAAGAGGCATTGGCAGCGTCCTCGAAGAGGAGGAAAACGGAAAAGTCGCGTTCACGGGCATCTGAATAGTCGGGCTCGTATATCCAGAAGGAGAAGAAGAAGAAGAAGAAGAAGAAGAAGAAGAAGAAGAAGTGGGCAGGTCCCACGGGCAGGGAAGGGCAGCGGCAGCAACAGGCAAGAAGAAGAAGAAGCTGCAGCCGCTTTTTGGGGCCCGTTCTGCTCTCAGCTGCCGGACCTTCCCACGCTACGCGTATGCACCTACCTACCTACCTACCTACCCACCACCTATCCACCTTACTACCTGACTCCTAACTCTGTGTGAGTGCGCCTGTACCGGCTGTAAAACTCGAAAACTCGAATTATTTCGACTGTCCGATCGACAGTTCGGTCTTTGGTCGACTTTGTGCCTCTCCTTTCGAGTTCCTCGAAATTTCCGGAGACGGAAAAGTTTCTAAAGGGAGGAGTGGGGGCTCGACGAGAAAACAGATTTCGTCGGTGAGTATCGAGCGATTCGTACGTATATTTATTGTTACAGACACTTTCGTTGATACTGTCGTTGATTTCCATTAGCGAGACAAGTGTCGCGTTTTTTTCTGAAATGAATTTCTCTCAAGCAGTAAGTTTGCGATTGAAAGCGCTTTTCTTTTCTTCATGTGTTTTTTTTTTTTTTTTTTTTTGTTTGTTTGAGTCTTCTTTTTTCTGGATTGTATCAAAAGTTCTCACATAACGAACTTTTGTGTACGATGGAAATTAGCTGAAAGGTGGAACCAGCAGCTGAAACGTGAATAATAGGATATTAGTAAAATATATAATACTAAATAATATGATATAATATTATATATATATATAATACTAAATAATATAGTATAATATTATATATATAAAATACTAAATAGTATAATATATATAAAATATATAATACTAAATAAGTTCATAAGTATCATGATACTTCAATTTACAGAATTTGTCATTACATTTTACATTATATTATTTTATTTTATTATATTTACAGAAAATAATAATATTATGTAATAACTATAATATAATATTATTTAATAACAATATTTTATATTCTGTAAATGTAATATTTTATTTTATTATATTTATAGAAAATAATAATATTATACAATAACAATAATATTATAACTATAATATAATATTAATATAATATAATATAATAACTGTAATATAATATAATAACTATAATATAATATTATATAATATTATTGTAATAATAATGATATTGTATAATATTATTCTTATTATATAATAACAATATTTTATATTCTGTAAATGTAAAATTTTATTTTATTATATTTACAGAAAATAATAATATTATATAATAACATTAATAATATTATAATATAATTATTGTTATTATATAATATTATGTAGTATAATATTCTGTAAATATAATATTTTATTTTATCATATTTACAGAAAATAATAATATTATATAATATTATATAATAACTATAATATAATATAATTATTGTTATTATATAATATTATGTAATATAATATTATGTAGTATAATATTCTGTAAATATAATATTTTATTTTATCATATTTACAGAAAATAATAATATTATATAATATTATATAATAACTATAATATAATGTTATATAATATTATTGTTATTATATAATGTTATAACAATATTTTATATATTCTGTAAATATAATATTTTATTTTATTATATTTACAGAATACAATAGTAATAATATGTGAATCTTACAAGAGAAGAGAATTAATCATAAATTAGCAATTAGAAATAATATTCACTATCATCCTACTGAAATCAGACTGTATTTAAATAAATTTAAAAAAATTGAAGTCTACCAAATCTAGTGTCTACCATGTGCAACGTCAACCTTCCGCTATTAACAAATATTTAAACTAACCTCATCATCTGGAACGACATTGAGCAAACCTTGACTCAATCTCGTCTATGGTCTTGCCGCTCGTTGAATGAAATCTGAAAATTTTTCTGCAAATAAGCACAAACTGCGCTAATTTCACACGTGGAGAATCAAATTCACGGTGCACCCGGATCGAAACAAAGAACCTTCTGGTATCGAGCATCGGGCGCGCATATAAATATACGTATGTACGTACGTGTGAGCAAAGTTGACCTACTGCTCACCTGCTGCACCACATACACCGGCTACCTGCCAGTGGTCCAGCTCATCCGTCTCCCTCTGGAAGCTGATGGCTGCGAAACAGTGGGATCTGGAAAAGCACCGGCCCCGTAATAAACGGCGATTATGTTCGATTTCAATAACACTTGGTTACCAAGGTAATAAGGACGAAGACACGAGACATCTTCCTTATTAACACGATTTGTCTTGGACTCTTTCTTTAATCACGGCTTCGCAGGTTTCTAGATTAGTATAATTTGTCTTCGATTCTCTCGTTACGTCGAAGTCGTAGCGCGAGCATTACGACAATCAATCACGCCGGACATTTTAATTAACACGGTGACGTGAAAACACGCGCAATCTCGTCGTGAGTGCGATAATTCGACATGTACGTTGTCGCATGTGGAATTTTAATTGGTCATTGGAAGTTTGGGAATTGGATTCCGCAGTAATTTAAAAGTTAGAGTTCACAACGCAGAGATGAAAATCTAGGGTGCCGTAACTGCGAGTAAAAATGAAAATTTGTACAATATGGACTATGGGTATCATTTGTTTCGTAGTGAATACTATTTATTAAGGTCTGACGTTTATTTTATTTTTTTCATTTTAATTTTAAAATTATTTTACAAATCGTATAAAATAATTTTATTTTATTTTAATTTTATTTAATTCATTTTCTTTATTTCAATTTTAAAATTATTTTATAAATCGTATAAAATAATTTTATTTTATTTTAATTTATTTTAATTCTAAAATTATTTTATATCATTATTATTTTATAAGTCGTATAAAATAACTTTATTTTATTTTTATTTTAATTTTATTTATTTTATTTCTTCTATTTTAATTCTAAAATTATTTTATATCATTATTATTTTATAAGTCGTGTAAAATAATTTTATTTTATTTTTATTTTAATTTTATTTATTTTATTTCTTCTATTTTAATTCTAAAATTATTTTATATCATTTTAATTCTAAAATTATTTTATATCATTATTATTTTATAAGTCGTATAAAATAATTTTATTTTATTTCTATTTTAATTTTATTTATTTTATTTCTTCTATTTTAATTTTAAAATTATTTTATATCATTATTATCTTATAAATCGTATAAAATAATTTTATTTTATTTTAATTTAATTCAATTTAATTCAATTTAACTTCAATTTTAAAATTACTTTATACTTATCATTTTATCATTTTATAAATCGTACAAAATGATTTCTCAAATGCTCAAATCATTCACCAACGCGCCCCCACGATGCTTATTACAAAACTCCTCATCGACCCCCCACATTCTACAATGCATCTTTTTACGTTCGTCGTTACGACCCTCCAGAAAATTATCCAGAAACGTGCGTTCGTGTACGAGGGGTAGTTCCTTTCGGGGATGAATGAAAAGATAAAGGATCGTGGCCTGTTTGAGAAACGGGGCAGGTTATGGAGGAAGTAGAGAAGGTAGGTCGCGGGTGCAACGGGTGCATCACAGCCGGATCCTCGAGAGCGGGGGTTTAGGGGTCTCCCACGCCTAAACGCTTCACGATAATGTAATTCCTTTTAACCCTGGCTGAACCTCGAAAACCGTGGGACGGTTTTCTGGTGCCCCGGTGCAGCTTGAACTCGCGATCTGCACAGCCTGCACCTTTCCTTTGCTTCTTTCTCCCCCACCTCTCTCTCTCTTTGCTTTATTTTTCTTTCTTTCTTCTCTTCTCTTCTCTTTTTCGCCTCTAATAGATCTTTTGCACTCGGCTGCGTACAGCTGACGCCTCGTTCTTGGATTCGTTTCTTTGACTCGGGATCGACGTATAGATACGTCGGTTCGCGAAAATGTGAACGCTTGTTTTGAGTGTATCAGTGTTACACAGGACATTTCGAGAATCTATTATCGCTGTAAAATGTGATTGCCATGATTTTTAAAATTATTTTATATTATTATTACTTTATAAATCGTATAAAATAATTTTATTTTATTTTAATTTATTTTAATTTATTTATTTACTTTATTTTAATTTTAAAATTATTTTATATTATTATTACTTTATAAATCGTATAAAATTATTTTATTTTAATTTTAAAATTATTTTATAAATCGTACAAAATTATTTTATTTTATTTTATTTTAATTTATTTTAATTAATTTATTTATTTTATTTTAATTTTAAAATTATTTTATAAATCGTACAAAATTATTTTATCTTATTTTATTTTAATTTATTTTAATTAATTTATTTATTTTATTTTAATTTTAAAATTATTTTATAAAATAAAATTAAATCGTATAAAATAATTTTATTTTATTCCAATTTTATTTAATTTATTTTTTTCATTTTAATTCTAAAATTATTTTGTATCATTATTATTTTATAAATCGTATAAAATAGTTTTATTTTATTTTTATTTCAATTTTATTTATTTTATTTTTTCTATTTTAATTTTAAAATTATTTTATAAATCGTATAAAATTATTTTATTTTATTTTAATTTTAGTTATTTTAATTATTTTATTTTAATTCGTATTTTCGAGAAACATCATAAAGAAGACAGAAGATGGAAGATTATATCAAAGCTGTAGCTACTTAGGATTATATCTTATAGGGTTTTTTCCTGCCACGTTCGTCAATTACGATCAATTTTGCACTTTGATCAAACTCGAAATTAATTTGAAAATTATTTAGCAAAATAATTAATAGAAATGGCCATGTCGAACATGCAACAAATGTTAAGTACGATTTCCACTGTGAATGTCGAGTGAATAACAAAGATAACCTTTATTCCGCCTAGACGATCTTTTAATATTACATGAACCCATCCCGACGACCATTAAACCCTCGAAAGAGATAATTCTGATATAAATTTGAGAAATAATAAAACTGACCAGTTCATTAGGAAAGTAGTGTGTTGAATCATACTGATATTATTTTCATTTCACACGCATCGCAACTAATAGCCTGTCTTGTAAAATATAATTTACTTTGCTGGCCATTTCATTCACCAATCTGTTTCATTTCCCTCTGCGTGAAGAGAATTCACTCGCGCAAGAATGTAATTTGTAATTTATAAAAATTTATTGAGAATGTTTGTTCGATTGCGCAACGGCCGTGCAATCCTTCAGTTTTTTTTTTTCTTTTTCTTTTTCTTCTTGGTTTCATTTCTCGTTAAAAAGAGATTTCACAAGAATGCACGACGAGTCGCGGCGCGCGTTTTAATTTGGCTGTTGATTGGAATTTTGAAAACAAGCGAAAGTGTACCGATCGCTATCGCGAAAGCGGCGCTAATTAAAAACAGTGCTACTAGGTTATCGTAATTAGATTGCGATGAATTGATCGCGTCGGCCGTTGACTCGCGGCTCTCCACGCGTTCCTTTTCCGTTCAGAAGGAAAGCAGCTCGATTCGATGGATAATTACTGGCACAAAAATTCGTCAGAAAGAGAAAAGAAATGGTAAAGTTCAAAGACACACGTGTTTCCTTTAACTTGAGGTTTATTTCTGTAACGTTTTCTATAACATTAGGTTAGCACTGCGAAAATGGAAGTTTCTTTTTTTCGAAAAATAGCATTCCATACAAATTTACGAGTTTTTTGCTAAAGTTTGGATCTCGAACTTGTAGTGAATGAATTATAAACTAAATTTGAGAAAAAAAATTACTATTATATAATAAAATATAAGTAATATATAATTACTATTACTATTATATAATAAAATTCATATTATTATTATTAGTATATATGATAGTATATATAATAAATTCATATTATTATTATTTAGTATATATAATTCATATTATTAGTATTTAGTATATATATATATATATATACTTATATTATTATATATATATTAAACTTATATTATTGATGTAGTATTTATATAATAATAATATTAATATTTATATGATAAATTACTATTGTAGAATAAAACATAACTAACATATAATTATTATTACTATTATATAATAAAATTTATATTATTATATGTATATTAAACTTATATTGTTGATATAATATTTATATAATAATAATATTAATACTTATATGATAAATTACTATTGTATAATAAAACATAACTGATATATAATTACTTTGACTACTATATAATAAAATTTATATTATTTATATAGTATTTATATAATACTGGTATTAATATTAATATTATATAATAAAACATAACTAAATATATAATTACTATTACTCTTAAATAATAAAATTTATGTTATTATATATATATAATATTTATATTATTTATATAGTATTTATATAATAATAATATTAATATTTATATAATAAAATTTATATTTTTATATATATAATACTTATATTATTATATATATATGTATTAAATTTATATTATTTGTATGTTTATATAGTATTTATATAAATTATTTATATAAATTACTATTATATAATAAAATATTACTAATATATTATAAAATTTATATAACAGTGAAGCAGATTATTCACAGGCAATTCTCAAAGTTCAAATGTAACGATATACATATAATTCAATATATCCAATATGTACAATATAAATAGAAAGAGAAATAATTATAAAAGAATATGTATATAATTGTTCAGATTATTTTCTAAAATCCAGCGGGACCTCAGCCTGGTCAAGCAAATTTTCGAAACCAGCGAAACGATCACTTCAAGCCGCCAATTAAAAATAACTTTTTGCAACCAGTGTGTAGATCCAATCGTGTAAGCCGTCTGTAAGTACAACAAAATGATTGCCATGCCAATTACGAGTTAACATACTGTACACGGTGTGCTCGATTACGTTAATCAAATGGACAATTTGCCCCAATTTTTCATCGCGTGTACACGGAGGGACACGCGCGCTGAAATATCAATTGATTTTTCTTTTTTTTTTTTTTGAAATATTTTCACGATATGGCCACGATGGTCGTTTGTTCGAATCAGCCGACTATTAAACTCCGGTAACTTGTTCTATCCACGGTACGAACGTACGAATTGGAGCATGAACGAAATGGAGAGAAGTGAAGCATACGAACGGTGCAACAGAGGTAGATGTAGCGTGGCTGTTTTAGTTCCAGTGGTAATTGATTAATTTCGTGCCAGTGTTGACTAGCCGAAGAAAAACATTTCGCGAGACGAGATTAAGACCGCGATGAACAGTCATCAATCACGGTGGATTGTGCCTTCTTAGTTAGCCGTAGTTTCCACGATAGAAAGTGCAAGATTGCTCGAGTAACAAGTAGAAATTGTTATTGGGCAACGATTGTTAATTAAAAATGTGGCTAATTGAAATGCTGACCGAGTTATATCATTAATCACTCGGCGAAAATTCTTATTAATCTTCAGTTATTGATCATCTGAATTCTAACCGCTCTATAACTGTGTAGCAAGTGTATATAATCTTAGGCACACTTAGGTAACTTTCGAAAATACATATTTGTACCTAAGTACGTATTAACAAAGAACACTGTCTGACTGGCGATGAAATATAGAAACGATAAGTATTTTACAGGTAGATTCTCTAGTTAAAAATATTTTTTTTGAAAAATGTGCTGTCGACAATTTGCGACGTTTTTTCTTATCAAAATTGCGACAACAATCAGTGATTAAATCTGATAAAACAGAATGAACAATTTTGGAAATTCTGATTAATAGAATTTTATTATTTAATAGTAATTGTAATTATCCATTAGTTATGTTTTATTATACAATAGTAATTTATTATATAAATATTAATATTATTATTATATATAAATACTATATCAATATCAAATTAATAGAATTTTAAAATTATTGTCTCGCAGAACACACCTGAAATTTCCCAATTATTATGTGATTATTCCCGATTATGTTTCACATATTATAATTCAGAGATTATATCACGCGAGTTACAAATCACGAAGGAAAATCGCGAGTTAAAGATGGATAATTGATTTGTGAAAATATTTCTGTTTCGCATTGTCTTTTAAATTTTATCCCGCGATACTCGACCATCCAAGGCGAAATTAATTGGCATACGAAACGAAACGTTCGTGGTGCTTCTGAACAGCAGCTCGTAGAAAGCACGGACGGTGAACAACCGCAATCGATTTCTCGATGCTCGCAACACAGGCATTTCGCGCTTCGCGATTAATTAGCAACGAGGAGTTGCTACGATGTTTCGCCTGAGCAGCGCCTCCTCGTTTCACTTACGTACGTACATACGTCTATAGTCGCCTTCGAGTTTGTCGAACGACCTATAAATCCTTGCTGTTCAACCCTTTCGGCTCTCCCCTAACCTCATACGCTGGAACGACGTGCCACGCACGTGGAGAATTCTTTTTTTTTCCCCAGTTTTGCAACATTTTTCCAGTTTTAAGCACGTTTAAATGTGATCCAGGCAAAACAAATGACAAGTTTATTAGTTCTTAGTAATTACTATCCAGTGACATCATATCGACGTGTTCAAAAGGAAAAGGAAAGCGACGAGGAATTGTTGCGTACGGTTCGGTCACTCGTTAAGGTCCGCGCAATCAGTTGCCAGCGCAAGTTAATCCCATTGACACTGAACCTGCGCATTAATCTCTACGTATTTCTTTTTTCTTTTTTTTTTTTCTTAAAGAGTATCGACGATCGATTCACTGTTGCGGAAGATCTTTGCGTTCTTCAATAATTGGTTGCCAAACGAATACTCGCGAAATTTCTGAGAGTCTATTGTCCGATGAATACATTCTGCCTTTTCACTTTCCATTCACTTAAATCTATGTATTATTTGTATAGTATTTATATAATAAATTGCTATCGTAATAATAAAATATAACTAATATACAATTACTATTACTATTATATAATAAAATTTATATTGTTTATATAGCATTTATATAATAATAATATTAATATTTATACGATAAATTACTATTGTATAATAAAAACATAACTAATATATAATTAGTGTTACTATTATATAATAAAATTTATATAGTATTTATATAATAATAATATTAATATTTATATAATAAATTACTATTATATAATAAAATTCACATTATTATATATATAATATTTATATTATTATATATATATTAAACTTATATTATTGATATAATAATAATATTAATATTTAATAATATTAATAATATTAATAATATTAATATTTTATATAATAATAATATTAACATTTGTATAATAAATTACTATTGNTATAATAAAATTTATATTATTATATATATAATATTTATATAATAAATTACTATTATATAATAAAACATAACTAATATATAATTACTATTACTATTATATAATAAAATTTATATTATTTATATAGCATTTATATAATAATAATATTAATATTTATATAATAAATTACTATTGTATAATAAAACATAACTAATGTATAATTACTATTAAATAATAAAATTTACATTATTATATATATAATATTTATAATAAATGACTATTATATAATAAAATTTATATTATTTATATAGCATTTATATAATAATAATATTAATATTTACATAATAAATTACTCTTGTATAATAAAACATAATAAAACATAATTACTATTACTATTAAATAATAAAATTTATATTATTATATATATATAATATTTATATAATAAATGACTATTATATAATAAAATATAAGTCATATATAATTACTATTATTATTATATAACAAAATTTATATTATATATAATAAATATATACTTTTCAAAAGCAGAGGCTTCAAGCTTCGAAACGAAGCCACAGTTTATTGTTGCACGATTTTCTTTCAACAGTTTTAAATATTCAGCAATTAATTAACGTGCGCAGCTGTACGTTAATTAATTTGCAGGGTAATTAAAATATATCTCGATGCAATGAGAACGAAGCTTTGTCCAAAGTACCAAGAAAAATGAGAAATTCTGACAATAAAAAATTTTGACGTTTCCGCATCTAAGTCGGTGTTGAAACAGTCGGCAATTCCTCCATGAGCAGATAATCGCCATTCGCAAACAATTGTACACCGTGTCAAACATATCCGAGCGACACGCGGGCACAATGATGCGAGAGATCGATAATCGCGACAGAGAGAACGCACCGCGGCAAAAACAGGGGCAATCTGTTCGTTTTGCTGCACGATATCTGCGTCGGATGCCCGCGACAACCATGGTCGCATCACCTGCGCAAACTGAACGATACAAGCTACTGTTACGAAAGTTCCCTCGGCTCTGTTTATCCTCCAAAGCGGTTTACAACACGTTCTGCAACATACTGCGACGCGTGCATTCAATCAACCGTTTCACGAAACGAGCTATCAGCTACGACGCGTCAAAGTGTTTCCAATTACTGGTCAATCTCTGTAAGGAAATTTCATCCAACTTTTAATTTTTAAATCGTTTGTCCTCTTCTTTAAGGAGGTAATTCTAGCGTGTTTTTTTAACTTTATTAGAGAATTTTTTGCGAAGAAACTACTATACCTTTTGCAGTCGAATTGGCAAGGTTTATTTGTACGTATTTCAACGACGTTTCAAAATTTTTTTGAAGCAAGAAGAATTAAAATTAGTGGCACTGCATACTCTCAGACATAGTCGCTTTAAAAAAAAAAAGATTCCGACCATTCTGCTCGTCGGAAATAAAAGAAACGTGAATGTTCCTTAATTAGTATGAGTTTGGCTGTAGCAGGTACCAAAACAAGAGGAAAAAATCGATAATTAAAAAAAGTGGCGATACCTTCAAGTTCGATTATCGATTTTTGCATGTTTTTGTTGAACTTCGGAAGCCTAAAAAAATTTAAAAACATAAAATTCTTTGGTTGATTCCGGTACGAGCTGTAGTCACACATGCTACTAAATGCGTACTTGAAATTTTGAGTCAATTGGTCAAGTAGATTCTGAGATATCATGGACACCGTTTCTGAAAAACATAGCTTTCAGAAAAATGTTAAAGTTTACTAAACTTTAAAGTTTAGTATTCGTGGTACACAACAATGACGCTGGTCGTCGCGTCCTTGAAACCTAACCCATAATTTTGTTAACTTTAGGAGTTCACACGTAAAGTTACAGAGATTTATTTTTTGAAACGATGTCCTTTAAGAGTATGCAAAACAAAAAGAAAAAGAAAAGGAAATCGATTTTTTTTCAAAAGCTCACGCTAGAATACCCCCTT
Source organism: Frieseomelitta varia (assembly GCF_011392965.1). Lineage (NCBI taxonomy): Eukaryota > Metazoa > Arthropoda > Insecta > Hymenoptera > Apidae > Frieseomelitta > Frieseomelitta varia. The sequence continues at coordinate 95,911 of NW_025109516.1, forward strand.
AAAGTTAACTTTGTACATTGACACGTCGACGTTGGCTAGTAAGAGTCACAGTTTCAAGTCACAGAAAAAGGAAGCGACGATTTATTGTATACGGTGTACGGTCACTCGTTATGGTCCGCAATCAGTTGCCAGCGCAAGAGGTTAATAGGAAACGAGTCAAAAGGAAGGAAAAACCCGGCGTTTCCTTACTCTCATCTCCTAGCATCGTTCATTCATTCTTTCTATTGTCGACTTTCCGACGTTTCCTGTGCAAAAAGATAAAGAGAGAGAGAGAGAGAGAGAGAGAGAGAATTGTTAATGGGATTAGAGCTGTTTTGTCGCGAGAAGAAAAGGCGACAGAGCGCAGCATTGCCGAAAGGCAAAAAGAAAAATAGCGTGGCAGCCTGCATTCTTCGTGTAGGTATAGGTACAGGTACGTGGCCCATTGTGATTATGTTCACCGCGTGAAGCCAAGTATGTATGCAGATTCCTCTTGCACCGCGAAACGTTGACTTTGCACCCCCGGCACACCTGATGAACGTATTCTTCCACGGACGAGCTGGATGCTTCGACAAAGTATCGATCCTGTCGTTCTGCATTCATTCTCTCATTCTGTCCACTGACCTGGGCTGGGCTCTGTTTTGTCATTTTTTTTTTTTTTTTTGGAAAAAGGTTTCGTGGAAAAGGACAAACGAGTAGTTCTCTTCGCCATTGTATTTTTATCGAATTTTGTCAGCGATGATAAATCTATTTATTGTTGCAAAGGTCACTCTCAGTGAGAACGTCTCTCCGTTTTTTTTTTTTTTATGTAAAACTTTCATCTTCGCTTAAATTTGATTTTTATTATGATGAGTATGGCGATGATCATCGCGCCGTATTTTTAAGAATTATTCCTGAGAACTGGACCTGTTATAATTTAGCTTCGTCGAATTATTAGTAGATCAATCAGTCAGATTTCAATATATTATTATATTATATTATTTTATTATATTATTTTATTATATTATTTAATATATTTTGTTTTATATATATTTTGATATATTATTATACTATATTAATATATATTTTTTAATGTATTATTATACTATTTGTATATTTTATTATATTATTTTATATATTTTGTTTTATATATATTTTAATATATTATTATATTATATTATTTTATGTTTATTATTTTATTATATTATTTAATATGTTTTGTTCTATATATATTTTAATATATTATTATATTATATTATTTTATATTTATTATTTTATTATATTTAATATATTTTGTGCTATATATATTTTAATATATTATTATATTATATTATTTAATATATTTTGTTTTAATATATCATTATATATTATTTTATTATATTAATTTATTACAATATTATTTTATATTTATTATTTTATTATGTTATTTAATATATTTTGTTTTATATACATTTTAATATATCATTATATATTATTTTATTATATCGATTTATTACTATATTATTTTAGCATACCATATGAATACCCATATGCACATTTACGAATTTCGTATCACATCAGGATTCTACATTAATTGCAATTACTCTCGTAACGTTAAATTTTAAATTGCTGCAATAATATTAAACTTTCCAAATTTTATTTAATTCCCGTGACAGTCCACTCTGTCGCGAGGTAATCGGCTCTGCGGCGTACAAATTGAAACATCAAACTTTCAATTTAAGTAACGAGCAGTGTAGTAATTATTGGTCTCCAATGCGTTCGAGTAGCTCGAGGCAGTTAATGCTACGTAACGACGTTATAGTGATATACTTAAGCGCCTATACAACAGCCGCTAACCGTACTGCTGCACATACGAATTATTCTATAGCCGTAATTGCTGGCCTAGAGTTTATTGGGAACGATTTCATTGGTAACGATCGCGGTGTGTTTAGTTTAGTTTTATTTATTCCGACGATAATATAATCGTTCGCAGTTAGTAGATGTGTAATTACCTTGGTCTTGGCCTCGTCTCGGTGCAATTACGTTGCGTGTTCACCTGTGTGGCCGAGTGAACAGGTTGCCGAGCTCCGGAATTCGATGCCACGTGGGTTCCATGTGCCAATCTGCCTCTCGTTGTCCGCCGATAACGAAATTCAACTGCAACAGAAGACGAAACAAATTTCTTTCCGAATTTCTCACTAGTTTAATTTAATTTACCACAATCCTTGAATTTTTATGGCACCTGAATCTCCTACTTTTTGAATATTTTGTAATATCTTTGACATTTTCTCCTTGAAGAGCAGTGACAACTCCCAATAGCGATTTTCTTATGAAACAAACAGAAGCTAAACTAGTGAATTAAATATTAACTTTATAAGAAAATTTTTAATTCTAAAATCTGTTATCTTTCCATCGGCTCTGTATTTCTCTACCCCAAAATAAACATGTTTCTCTACCCCAAAAGCCATGTTCATGCTTCTACCGTGCTTCAAGATATCGCTTGCGACAATCAATTCAAAACATCGCTCGCGACATAAGCACGATACAAGCGTTATCGTCTCGCGGAACGGGAGAGAGACTACAGAGGATGAAAGCAAACAAGAAACGGAGGCAATTTCGCGTGGCAAACAATACGTCCAACCCCTGTGTGAAACCTCGCTCGCCGAAACGCGCGAAGCTTAAATCTCCCTTGTTATGTCTGCGCGAGCCGCGGCTAAAAAGTTTCTGCTTTCACAGCTGCCGTTTCGCTGCCGTGTGCCGTTCGAAAGTTGTTTGTACTTTCGCGCCGGTACACGCATTATCATGACGCGTAAAACTGTCTACACACCGCACCGCTGTATACGCGATATTGCGTGTGTCGATTTGAAAGTTTCACGATGCTGGTTGTAATTGATCGTGATACACAAGGAAATTGCTTTAATTGAGAAGTAAGGATTAAATATTTCATGAATAAAAGAAAAAGTAACGTATTATTGTCATGAAGAATAAAAAAATATATATTATTATCAGAAATCATGAAATATTTATCATTGATGATCAATTGCTTTAATAGAGAAATAATTTAATAAATTATTTAATATTAAATATTTCATAAAATTTAATAATTTAATAATTTAATAATTTAATAAATTTAATAATTTGATAGATTATTTAATATTAAATATTTCATAAAAAATAATTGAAAAAAGTAATATATTATTATCATAAAAAATAAAAAAAGTGATATATTATTATCATAAAAAATAAAGAGAAGTAATATATTATTAAATATCGTAAAAAATAAAAAGATATATTATTATTATCATAAATGATAATATATTTATCATTGATGACCAATTGCTTTAACAGAAAAATAAGGATTAAATATTTCATCAATAAAATAGAAAATTGTTAGTGATGGAAATTAGCAAATTATTAATAAAATAGATATTGGTATTGAAGTATAATTTCAATTGTATAATTCTTTTAATGAAGATAAATTTGAAAATTTGTTCAATATTAAATCTGAAATAAAATATAATGTTAATGAAATAATCACAATCATAAATAATATAATAAAATTATGAAATGAAATTAAGTTATCCTGCAATATAATGAATTTGAATCTTGAAATGTAATCATGTTTCATGTTGAAACTTTTACTAAAAATAAAAATTTTGTGTTTGAAGTTTAAATTCAAAGCACTGTTCTGCCATATTAAAATTCATTTGTTGAAAATATCTTTTATTTTATTTATAATTAATAATGAAATTTCATTACATATATGATTAAATGGAGGACAATTATTTAATCATTCTAATGATTGATAAAATTTAAATGAAATAAATTGTTTTGATGTTTGATATTATCTTTGAAAAATAATATAAATTAAAAATAATAATCTATTTATTGAAATTATTGAACCTAATGATGAAATTAAATTTTAAGGACAATAAGAATCGGAATAATCAGAACATCGTCGTGGTATTCCTATTAATCTTAAAAAATGTTGAAAAAATGTAAGATTACCACCAATAAGTATAATAGAAATACAGTATAGTATAATATAAAAGTATAATATAAAAAATAATATAATATAATATATAATATAATATAATATAATAAATATAGTATAATATAATAAGTATAATATAAAAAATAGAAAGGGTGGTTACTGAAAGATTGAATGATATAAAACAAAACTTTTACAAACGCATGTTTTTTTAAATTTTTCATCATTTTATTTTATTTTAAATATAATCAATAAATTTTTTTATAACTTACAAAAAAAAGAAGAAAAAAAAAAAAGGAAAATAAAGAAGATTGAAATTGTTTGTTCCAAAATTGTAATAGTTAACAAGGCAGAACAAATAACAAATTTATTACCTCTCAATAATTATAATGATGTCCAGTGATATCGTACCGACGAGTTCGAAAGGAGAGCGACGAAATTATCGTATTATACGGGTTCGGTCGCTCGTTATGGTCCGCAATCAGCGCCATAGTGGTCAAAACTCCAAAAATAAACCACTCGCCCCGTGATTTTTCACTTACGATCGGCCAACACCTTTTCGTACACCTTTCAACCCATACCGTTGTTTCCGCGTCGAGCAAATCCACCCTCGCAACCTCCAGACAGCATCCATCAACAGTTGTTGTTCTAGCTTCGCCCTGTCCACCTCTCCACCTTTCCCCCCCTGCAAGAAATCGTGGCGAACTGCAGTCACAATTAGCTTCGTACTCGGCAGAAGGTGGTTGGAACAGAAGTGCATGGTTGGAACGAGGAGAAGACGGTGAACATCGCGGTCGTCGAACAGAGATGGGACGAAGGGTGGCGCAGAGAACGCAGATGGCAGAAATCTCGGGGAGTAATGGCAAGGGGGCTGCGGAGAGGGGCACGGAGAAGGTTTTTTCGAAGACGACGATGGGGAGACACGGAAGGTGGGTAGCACCTGGTGGTCGTCAGGGCCGGTGGTAGTGATGGTGCCTTCTGGTGGTGTGGCCAGTGGTGGTGGTGGTGGTGGTGTCGAAGCACGATGCAACAGATGCTACGAGAAAAGGCCCTCTTTCTCTCTGCACATGTGCTATCTTTTCGGATGGTACGAAACTTCTTACCTCTTCGTATGTGGAACACGTACAGGTTTTTTTTTTTCTGCGACACGGCCTTTCTCTAGTATCTCCTCGCCCCCCCGGAAATAATCTCGGGAGATTATCGAGGGCGCGGCACAACGAGCGGAGCCTTGGGGGATGAACGGCGAACTGTATATGAGTACTTGTCAATGTTCAAAGGGGAGATGCGGTAGGTGGAAGATCTTCCTCTTTTTTTTTTTTCTTCGTTTCTTCGCTTTGCAATGAGCTTTGAAAAAAAAAAAAAATTGCTGTACGTAGATGCACGTAGTGTGGAAGAATGTATGAAATAAATATCTGTTGTAATATTGAATAATACTGGTGTAATACCGAATAAATTATGAATTATAATTTGATCATTGGTCAAATGATTTTACATCCAAGTTTCCATTCCAGATGATATATAAAAATTTAGATTACGAAATCGTCTATATTCGTTAAACTAGTCGAGTAGTTCGGAATACGACTAACAGTCAGTCACGTGAAAAGTAAATTGACAGAATTTTGAAAATCACTCTCTCCTATCTTCGCCAAACAATGTGACAATTGAAACAAAATACAACAAAGAGGGAGAAAGAAGGAATTACTCGCGGTTGAAAGCAAATTGAGAACGGCGAACCTTTCCCGCAGGTAACCGGAAAACTGATGCCCGTGGAAAACGTTGAAACAGCCTCGACCCTGTGTGCACGTTTGCACACAGCCCGGTAGAAGGTGAATTCTGCAAACAAATTTCGTCAACTCACTTTTCTGATATATCACGTCCCCTCGTTATCCCACCGGAAGACCGTGCAGGTGCTCTGTGTGATTTTCAAATCACACGCCATAAAAGAATCCTAGAGATATCAACGAAGTGTGAGAAAGCTGCAGGGAAGATTCGAAGCTGCAATAATAATATCAATAGTATCACGAGACTATCGAAAGTGAAAAGAGCAAGAGAGCGAGAGAAACCAAAAAATCTAAATGGAATTCTAAAAATTTCGAAGTTAACAACCATAGCTGAAGGCAAAACGCACTAGAGAGAGAGAAAAAAAAAAAAAATAGAGAAAAGAGATTTCCACGTGAAATCGTTCGAAAAGAATATAAAATTTATAGTTTGCTTTCCTTATTTCAATTGCGATTCCATGCAACGTGTAACAGCCGTGTAATTTTCAGGCGTTGCCTCAGGAGGAGCCTCGCCCAGCAAGGTCAACGATTCCAATCCATTTAGCGATAGCAATTCCGAGAGTTTTCGGTGTCGACTCACGGATTTCTTTGGAAGCGTTCCCGCCAGACGGATATATAGAAGCAGGAAAACGAAAGTGGAAAGGCCGTAAACTATGCGAGGACTGGAGTCTTCCTGGAGGGGAAAGGGTTGCCAGGACCTCTTCCCCCTTTTTTTACAGCACGCCGTCTGGCACTGAGAATAAGTCTCCGGAGCTTAATAAAGAAGGTACAGGGTTGTTCAACCCTTCTCTGAGCGTCACGTGAGATTTCTAAAGTTTCTTCTCCAGTCCCTATTTTCCTCGTTTTCCCCCTTTTTTTTTTTTTTTTTTTGCCTTTACCTCGCCGCATCCTGCGCTTCCTAGGAGGAGTGGCTCGCTATCCGGGAAAGGGGTGAAAGAAATTTGTCAAGCTTAAGGTTATTTGTCACTCACCGTAGACGTGGGTTGTTTAAAAATGAATCTTTCACTGTTTTATTCTTTCTTTCTTCTCTTGTCTACCATATGATTGTTTAATGCAGTCAACTAATTTATGTAGATAATATTTTCTTTTTATAATTAAATATCTTTTTCATCAATTTGTCGATTTCGTTTCTTTGGAATGATTCTAAAATTAAGAAGGCCGTCTGTTGTCAATGTTCCTTTTAATCCCTTGCGCTTAAAAATAAGTCTTCTTCTATTTTATTCTTCTTTTTTCTCTTGTCTACCATATGATTATTTAATACAGTCGACGAGGTAACTAATTTATATAGATAATATTTTCTTTTTATAATTAAATCTTTCTCATCAATTTGTCGATTTCGTTTCTTTGGAATGATTTGTGTGTTGTCAACCTTTCTGCAATGCTGCGCTCTGTCGTCTTTTCTTCTCGCGACACAACAGTTCTAATCTCATTAACAACCGTCTCTCTCTCTCTCTCTCTCTTTCTCTTTCGCAAAGGAAGCGTCGAAAAGTCGAAAATAAAATGAATGAACGATGGTAGGAGATGAAAGTAAAGAAACGCCGAGTTTTCTTTCCTTTTCACTCGTTTCTATTAACCCCTTGCGCTGGCAACTGGTTCGCGGACCGTAACGAGTGACCAAACCGTATGCAATAATTCGTCTGCCTTTTGAATTCGTCGATATATCACCAGAAATTACAAAGTAACAAATTTATTATTTGTTTTGCCTGGGTTATATTTCAACATACTTGAAACTGAGAAACTGTTGCAATTCAGACAAAGAAATTAACCTAAAGAGGTTAAGAACTAATCTATTAAAAAACCTGTTGTTTATAACACTGCTTTTCCTGTGCGTGTTTCGTTTTGAAGACAATAAGCATTTTTGACAGAACATCCACACATCACTGTAACGTTGCATTAAATCAAGAATAGCGCAAAAAGAATCCCTTTATATTATCACAATTAACACAAAAAGTTATTCTATTCCTTTTTCAAACAGATTACAGATCGAATCCTTGAACGATATTTCTTTTTGTTTATAATATTGTTACGAGCAAAAGTATATTTACGTACCGTTCAGTTCGTTTCGAATTTTTCTCTGGATTCGTAAGATTCCAGAGAAAAATTCATCCCTCAACAACAAAAAAAAAAAAAAAAAAAGAAACAGGTCGTATCTACGATCTTCTCCTTTAAGCGTTATGTAAGAGGTAGCTGAAAGGGTGAGGGAGGCAAAAAAAAAAAAAAAAATGGTCGGAACGTCGCGGAGAGATTTGGCAAAGGATTCGACAAAGATTCCCAGAGGATCGAGGAGGGCGTAAAGACGACAGATTGCTGGCTCCGATCGAGACGGCAATCGAAGAGTTTGCCAGCCGGTCGGCTCGTTTCTTTCACTGGCTTTCGTTTACTCCGCTTCACGACTGACTCCTTTCTGTCGGCGAGCTTTCCACCCTGCAAGACCTTCTGGGGCCAACCAGAAGGCCTTCACCATCTTCTTGCTTCTCCCCTGACACCACTTTGCTCCCTCTTTCATTCAGCCTCAGTCAGTTATACGTTCTTTCTTCTCTCAAATGAATTTTGTTGAACTTCAAAGCTCGAGAATTTTGCAGCGCGAGGATTCACTTAGTTGTTAATCTCTGTCGAGTTCTATCGTTTTCAGGGACTTCCCTCTGTTTACACATGAATAAATATATATAATAATTCATAATTGTGGTTATCGCATTTTACTTCTTCGATTTCTCTGTAACTCATTGTTCATAATTTTTCAATCTGCAGTTCTTTATTCTCTAAACAAACACGAAGCTTCGCTTCCTTAATCTGTGAATTATAGTCGCGCTTCATTCTTTAAAAAACGAAGTTAGTCATTTTTTACCTCTTCAATTTCAGGCATCAAGATTCTTTTCAGGCAATTGCATCTTCTTCCACTCTTTCGAATCAAGTGATCGCCAAACTCTCTCTTCTTGCAGATTACTTCCAGAATTCCACGGTATAAAAGTTCCTCGAGCCACGCCGCTACAATTTATCACTTTCTCGTCAAGTTCTTTCGCCATTCTCGCGTTCTCCTTCATCCTATTCTCCAGACACATAACTCTCAATCTAAAATTCCCGCCTAGATATTCTCACTCCCCGCAGCGATCCATTTTACTTCTCCGCAACCCTCTGCAATTCACTCCTTCCACTGTCATAAATAATATCCTTCAACCACGTTCGCTGTGTCGTGAAATTCTAAAAAAATGAAAGGAGTATCTCGACATCGGTTCCGAGGAACGAGTGCTTCTGTAGCGACCTCTACTTCGAAGAATTTAGATCAACGACATCTATTAAATCGTTCCGTCGAGATGTGTATTTAATATAAACAATAGAATATTTAAAAATTTTATTATCATTTACCATGGAAATGTTTACAGACACTTATGTACATTGTAACCATAGTAGAAATTATTCATTCGTTACTTAACTTTCATTATTCAATCTTCATTAAATTATCAGTAATTATATATTTTGTTATATTGATAATATTTTTTTATATAAACAACTAAAATTTATTACGGCGTTATTATTTATTGCGATATAAATTTAAATCACTACACTTCTGCACCGTGAGATCTACGCACGCTACGGCACTTTGATCGAGCACCAAGATCGAGGAAAGCTCGTGCTTCTGCACGACTTGCTCGCAGATAAAAATGAAGATGATCGGCCGTGCGGTAGCCAAAGTCAGGGAGATAGAGGGCGAGGAACAGCTGCGAGACACCCCAAAAAATCTACCGAGAGCTTCTTTTGAACTCACTGCCTGGGCTCCGTACCTCTTGTCCTCCCCTGGATCTTCTTCTTCATCGTCGTCGGCGCTGACAGCGCAACGGTCGTTCCCAACAGACCAAGAGGAGCGGAAGGACGACGTTTCGAATCGATTTGCGTTTAGGATAAACTTTGCAACGCGACAGGGCACGCTGCGTTTTGCCCGCGGAGAAATATATATCACGTGTTGCCGTTGTTTGGTATATTTCTGGGTCAACCAGAATGTGATCCCCACCATTAGGATCATTGGGGATTGTTGCGGTGCTATGTCTGTTTTGGAAGATTGCAATTCTTCATGGTTTATAACTGTAGGAGTTTGGCTTGGGATTGTAACAGTTTATGTCTGCAATTGCTTCAAGGGTTTAAAATTGTTCAGTATTGTTATTTTGAGAAATTAGAGAAAAATTTGTTGCGTGCTGTTTAGTGTCTCTGAGTTGATTCTCTATGATTATCGAAGATTGTGGTGTTTTCAATATATCTTCTAAAACTATTCTTTAAGAATAAAGATTCAATTGTTATTTTCTTCGTTGATCTCCCAATGTTCTTAATCCAAAAATTAGTAAAAATTGTGTCACAATTATAAAATATATAATATAAAATATGATATAAATAATAAATAATAAATATAATATATAATATAAATAATAAATAATAAATATAATATATAATATAAATAATAAATATATAGTATAAAATATGAATAGATCATTGGGGATTGTTGCGTGCTATTTTTGTTTTGGAAGATTGCAATTCTTCATGGTTTATAACACTGGGAGTTTGGCTTGGGATTGTAACAGTTTATGTCTGCAATTGCTTCAAGGGTTTAAAATTGTTCAGTATTGTTATTTTGAGAAATTAGAGAAAAATTTGTTGCGTGCTGTTTAGTGTCTCTGAGTTGATTCTCTATGATTATCGAAGATTGTGGTGTTTTCAATATATCTTCTAAAACTATTCTTTAAAAATAAAGATTCAATTGTTATTTTCTTCGTTGATCTCCCGATGTTCTTAATCCAAAAATTAGTAAAAATTGTGTCACAATTATAAAATATATAATATAAAATATGATATAAATAATAAATAATAAATATAATATAATATATAATATAAATAATAAATAATAAATATAATATAATATATAATATAAATAATGAATAATAAATATGATATAAAATATATTAATATATATAATATAAATACAACTGATATTTTTCTTTTACTTAAAAAAAAATTGCAATTCCTCGCTTTCCCCAGCTTTGCTGCAGAATTCGAAGGGACTTCTCTTTCGATATTCTTAACGCAAACAATATCTATCCCTTACAATCCCTGTAATCCATAATTCCGTCATTTAATAACATTTCTTCTATTTTTTCCTCCCCTAAACGATTACGTTTCACGAGCAAGGAAATATCCTCTCTAAGTCACATCGTTCCATCGACACCTGCCTGTACCTGGACTCTCTCGAGCTCGTTTCCGTTGACCCAGTCCCAGCTCTCTATCAGAAACGACCGTTGCAAAGTTTCACCGGATCGTTTGCGTAAGGAAGACGATCCAGGGGTGAGCGAATCGTATGGGGAAGCAGGATCGCGTATGAAAAGATCGTGGAAGATTGTTAAGGGTGTTTATGGAACGCGGACAATGGAAAAGACACAAAAGATGGTATTCATCAACGATGCCAAGTCCCTTCGACTTTCGTAATTTGGCCGGCTGAAAATTATCGGTTCGAGCCGTGATTTTGAGAATTTTTTGTCCCCCAAAATTGCAATATTTCCTCAGTTTTAAATATACAAGGTGTTTCGTAACTTGTGAGACCTACTTCGGCAGCTGATTGTACGCCTGAAAATAATGAAAAAAAGTCATACAAATATATGTCCTATCTGTCTTCGTTTGTGAGATATAATGAATTTCCTTTTTTAATTACTTTTACAAAGGATGCTCGAAATGACCACCTTGCATTTGGAGACAAGCCTGCACGTGTCTTGTCATTCATCTGGTTACTCTCTCTGTCATTTCTGGTGTTTCTCGAATTTGTCGGAAGTCTTGCTCTATTCTATTTCGTAGTATTTCAGCATGTTCAATCGACGTTGCGTATACAATAGATTTTAAATGTCGCGACAAATGAAAATCTAATGGATTCAAATCCGGAGAACGAGCAGGCCATGCAATAGGACCTCCACGACCAATCCATTTATTTGCAAAGTGTTGATT
>NW_025109516.1:107874-195728 GCF_011392965.1 Frieseomelitta varia
AAAAATCAACGTACTTTGTGCCTGTTAGTTTCCCATCAAGAGAAAAAGGTCCAATTAAAAATTTATCAATTATTCCTGCCCGTACGTTTCAACTAAACTGGCGTTGATGTCTTGAATGCACAGTAACGTGTGTATTATGTGGGTTTTCTTCATCCCAATTATGATTATTATGAAAATTGAATGTACCATCCCTGGTAAAACTAGCTTACCAGAATTTTCTCTGTTTATAAAATTCATTACATCTCATAAACGAAGGCAGATAGGACATTTATTTATGTGACTTTTTTCATTATTTTTAGGCGTACAATTTAGCTCCCGAAGTTACGAAACACCCTGTATATTTGAGTGTATAACAGACAAAGCAGAATAATAAATTTGTTACTTCTCAATAATTATAATAATATCCAGTGATATCACGGCGACGAGTTCAAAAAGTAAGCGACGATTTGTCGTATGCGGTCCGGTCACTCGTTATGGTCCGCAATCAGTTGCCAGCGCAAGGAAAACTTGAATATTCTTTCACTTCGCGACATCGAACTGAAATTTTAACTATTTTCAAGACTGAAATATTCATTTCGTCGATTATGTTACACTATTCGTAACTTCTAATTATTCCAACAAACAAAATTTGCCTCCGAATAATAATATTTAAACTGTTAAAATCCGAATTTAGCTGATCGATTCTTGTTCGCTGCAAGCTTTTCTCAATGGCCACTTCGTTCTCGGTAAATCATATCTACAAAGATCCTAAAGCAAATTAAGAATAGTTATTCAGCGATATTCGTTCTTTATAAATACTAAAATTGTATGCCTGACATATTGCAAGAGGAACGTCGTTTTGCAATTAACTTAGTTAATTAATCGTAATATTAAAATTTTCTTCTCGTTAATGAATGATCGTTTTCACCCTTCTTCCCTCCCCCTCCCCATCGAAAAATTCGTAACAGCACGTATTGTAGAAGAAACGCGAAACTGTAGCATCATCGGCTCAGTTGTCGTGTTATTACAACATCCTGTTTATCACCGAATAATACCAGCCTTTCACTCGGACCAACGAAAGTTAATTATGCGGCGGCAAAGCACTCGATCTTGTCTGTCCCACGATATATACTGCGCACATAACGCGCACGTGCTACAACTTCTACCGATCACCATCTAACTCTCCGCCACTTCATCCGTCCTTCGCGCTTTCTCGTTCCTGTAAATGAATGCTTAATTTCTCTGCCAGAGATAATTCGTATCGTTTCCTCGTTACTCGCCGCGCATAATTATCTTTCATAAAAAAAAAAGAAAAAAGGAACTTCATGAAAAAAAAGTTGCTTCATAAAAAGAACCGGCAATAAACCGGGAAATATTCTTCTGTCTGGCGTCGTTGCTTTTTCTTTCTCTTCTTCTTCGTCTTCTTCTTCTTCTTCTTTTTTTCTCTCCTTTCTTTTATGCCAGAATAACTTCATACTTTGAAAAATTAAACTTTATTACCGGGACGAGGTAATTGAGCCATGTGTCACGTTGATCGACTCGAGTTAATTGAAAAATAAACCCGGGACGCGCGATTGCAAATAGTTTCTTGAAAATTGCCTGTTTATACGATGAGATCGTATGATGAATGGTGAAGTTGATGAGGTTTTGGAATGGCTTCTGGAAGCTTTAATTAGTGGACAATTGTTGCTTCATTTTTATTCACTTCGGCTCCTTTTTCTATTATATATATTATATATCTATTATATATTACAGCGACGTCTTTATGCACACTTTATAAATATAGTTCGTCTTTTTTTTTAATATCCTGTGAAACGTGATGACAATTAGAAACGGCCTTTTAAGTTTTTATCTTAAAATTTTTAATTTCCGCAACGAACAAACTTGAGAGTAGATGAGTCACTTCTAGATTTGATATTAGCTGTCATATTCATGAGATGAAATTAAGAAATTGGTAAATGGCAAAGTTGATGAGGTCAACTTCCGCAAGCTTCAATTATTAATTAATTTCATTTTCGCTTCGTTTCCCTTTTCCTGACTTTCGACGTAGTCGTAATATTTCTGATTACACGATTTATAAACGTAGTTTATTTCTATAGCATTTTATATAAATTAAATTCTATATAATACAATATATTCTGTAATGTATCATACAATGTAATATAACACATAGAATATATCTAAATATCTAAATATACCCCAAATATATCTTAAAAATAAATATAAAATTATATTAATTGAAATTAAATATTAAAATTAAATGCTAAAATTATATTAATTAAAATTATACATTAAATACTGAAACTATCTAAATATATCCTAAATATATCTTTAAAATAAATATAAAATTATATTAATTGAAATTAAATATTAAAATTAAATACTAAAATTATATTAATTAAAAATATTAAAATTAAATACTGAAACTATCTAAATATATCTTAAAAATAAGTATAAAATTATATTAATTGAAATTAAATATTAAAATTAAATACTAAAATTATATTAATTGAAAATATTAAAATTAAATATTAGAACTATATTAAAATTAAATACTAAAATTATATATTAAAAATTAAATATTAGAACTATATTAAAATTAAATACTAAAATTATAATAATTAAAAATATCAAAGTTAAATGATATAAAATTACATTAATTAAAAATGTTACACAAATATTACACATATTGATCCGATAAACATATCATGCCAAAGTTTTTATTCATCGTCAGATTAATAGATAGTATTCTGAAATGTTATCTTCCACCGGAAGTAGCAACGAACTTGCAATTCTTTGTTACAACATTTAAAACATGCAAATACAGCGTGAAACTGTAATTGCATGCTCGACGATGTTAGTAAATATGGTAGCTTGATATTCTTGTCTGTGGTCAATCAGCTTCGTGATCAGTTACGTGGTTACACTGTTAACTTTCGACAATAATGGGCGACAAACAACGAAACTCGGGACGAGCAATTATTAATTCGGTAACTCGATGGTTTCTTTAATAAACGGGCATGTCAATGGATAATGGTAGATAGGCCATTTCGAAATTTCTCGCGTGACAGCTGCGTCACTGGCGTTCAGCAACGATCTGCAGTTTCCACGACGAATGATGAACGACCTGTGACGAATTGCGTCGTGTCCGTGCATCGCGACGTTCGAATTCAACGATTAATTCATTGTAAAATCGATTGATAAAAATTTCTCGAGGCTAGTTCTCTCAGTCGCTTATTTTCTATGAAAGTTAATCGACGTGTATCTGCAATTTAAAGAAATTCCTTCCGTATTTTATAATTGTTATGGTTTCTTGAAAAAAACAGTAATAAGAAAAATTTAACCTTCAATTTGGCAAATTTCACAGGACTTGATGACAAACGGAGGCGAAAAATGTTCTTTCTGCCTTTTTTTAAATAGACATTTTTACAATCTTTTCTTTCTTAGCTTCCTTTTCAATCTCACGTGAGAAATTTCCAAAAACTTCATCTCTTTCGTCAATGAGATACTACGTTATTGTGCCCGTTGCATTATACTTTCTCAACGAAGTTTTGAAATTCAATCAACCAAATATGAATCGATCCTGGCCACCGTTTTGTTCCCCATCGAAATTTGCACAACAACTTTAATAATTTGCTTGTCGTGCCATTTAAAGCACCTCTGTCGCGTAATCAGTAGTTTTCACTTTAATAAACGTGTTATACACATACGTTTGCGACGAGGAATTCGCACGAAAAAGCGACACGTGTTCACCTGCGGCCGATCGGTCAGCCTGTACTTAGGTGAACATCGATGTCTTATTAAACCGCAATTAGCAAACTGCGGATCTTTGTGTGATATCTTTGTATTATATTTTTCGCGAAAAATATAAGTGTTTTTACATCGCGTAGCGGTGGGAAAAGTAATTTTATTCTCGAGAATTCTAAAAGTTCTGAAATCGTCTTCGGAATGGAGGACATTGAGAAATTTTTTTCATGGACAGGACTTGAAGATCGAAGACTTCCCTCTACAACAATCTCTTGAAAATTTGTTTCGATTTTCCTTTTTTTTTTTTTTTTTTTTTTTTTTTTTTGGACATTTTACAGAAATTTGACTATCAGAGTTAAAAGATGAAATGTGAATTTTTTCTCGTTCAAGTTTAAACATTTCTAGAAAAGTCAATGAAATTTTTTTGATTAATAAACTTAATTAATAATTAATAATATATTTCTATAGAATATAAATTATTTATGATTAAATTATGATTAATATATTCTATAGAATATAAATTATTTATGAATAAATTATGATTAATAAACTTGATTAATAATTAATAATAATAATTAATAATATATATCTATAGAATACAAATTATTTATGATTAAATTATGATTAATATATTCTATAGAATATAAATTATTTATGAATAAATTATGATTAATAAACTTGATTAATAATTAATAATAATAATTAATAATATATTTCTATAGAATATAAATTATTTATGAATAAATTATGATTAATAAACTTGATTAATAATTAATAATAATAATTAATAATATATATCTATAGAATATAAATTATTTATGATTAAATTATGATTAACATATTCTATAGAATATAAATTATGTATGAATAAATTATGATTAATAAACTTGATTAATAATTAATAATAATAATAATTAATAATATATTTCTGTAGAATATAAATTATTTATGATTAAATTATGATTAACATATTTTATAGAATATAAATTATTTATGAATAAATTATGATAAATAAACTTGATTAACAATTAATAATAATAATTAATAATATATTTCTATATAATATATAAAAATTTTTTGGATGAATCTATAACAGATTTGAAGATTGAAGCTTCCTCTTTGCCGCGCGATTCTTCTTTTGCTGCCATTTTATGGAATTTTGAACATTGGGATTAAAAGAAGAAATATTAGGAAATACCTCGTTCGAATTCGAACATTGAGAAATTCTTTTTGCTAGATACAAAATGATCCTGAAGACTGAAGCCTCTCGGAACCCTTTGCACAATTTTCCTTCACTGTTTTATCGAACGTTGAATATTATGGTTGTATGAAATGTTAAAATCCACGATTAACCTTAATACTCAAAATTCGATAAAATGACGAAGAAGAAGAAACAATTTTTCAACGTTTTTAGAAACGTTTCAACTTTCTACAAAATAAAAATATACTTACTTTATTGTTACACGATGTGAAAACGAAATCAGGTGGCTTCACTGCCCGAGCAAGCCTCACTGCTTCTCATTTTAAAACGAGACCAAACGAATCGTCGCGCGATACTTTCTACGTGAAATTTAAAATATCGGTCATTTTTCATCGTCGTTAATTCACATGTACATTCCGTGTTACGTGCGCCCGATGCGTTTGAAATTTCGCGTTAATGTATAAAAATCCACAGCGTAACAATGCGCTGTAGATTCTCATAGGTACCCGTAAATTATGTTTCGACTAGGGGCACAACCTATAATCATCTGTCCCAATATCGTAAAATCGCTCTGTTTGTCGAGGGAGACGATTGATTATTGTTAAAAGCGGCTGTCACTTTTGCGCCATCACTTTGAGAAAAAGTGACTCTCTCTCTCTCTCTCTCTCTCTCTCTCTCTCTCTCTCTCTCTCTTTCTCTTTCTACGCCGATTATCGGTCATTTGCGTTGAAGTGCACGCTCGTGTGACAGGTGACTGAGCATACGCGTTTCCTGTGATCGAATTTGACTGATGAAGCGACGTTACTTCCCTCCGGGGCATCGTTACTTCCTTTATGATCTCGTTCCGCGTCCTCCATTGACGTCACGGTTTCTTCCCCCCTTTTCTTTTTCTCTTTTAAAAACACGCTCACCGTGCGTACTTCCAGTCTGAATCGAGTTGCACATGTGCCTTGTATAACAATTAACTTAAAACGTTTTTCACGTAACTCGATAATCGTAACTTTAGCGCAAATGTAGCGCACGTGCAATTCTTTGACACAGTGTAACGAAGGACGGGAGAATTTAATTATAGCTTAATGAACTATAGATTTGTTCTAGAGAATAATTATCCCCCTATCTGTAGAATAATTATTTAATCAGAGAATAATGATCTCTGTGTAGAATAATTATTAAATTTTTATTCTATAGACAAATAATTACTCTCTATAGAGTAATTATTTAATTAGAGAATAATTATCTCTCTGATCCTAGAGAATAATTATCTCATTATCTGTAGAATGATTACCATTTAATCAGAGAATAATTACCACTCTATAGAATTATAATTTGATAATAATTTATAGATAAATAATTATTCTCTATAGAGGATCATAATTTGATAATAATTTATAGATAAATAATTATTCTCTATAGAGGATCATAATTTGAGAATAATTTATAGATAAATAATTATTCTCTATAGAGGATCATAATTTGATAATAATTTACAGATAAATAATTATTCTCTATATTTATCTATAGAATATTTATTTAATCAGAGAATAATTGCCACTCTATAGAATCATAATTTGATAATAATTTATAGATAAATAATTATTCTCTATATTTATCTATAGAATATTTATTTAATTAGAGAATAATTATCTCTCTAATCTATAGATTATTTTAAAGAATAATTATCTCTTTATTCTCAAGATTTCTTGCACTTCAGCTACATTCATAGAAAACAACAGCTACTAATCGCGTTACATAAAACAGCGATACTAAAAAAGGAAAATTAATTTTTACATCCTCAGATCTTTTGTATCAGAGACGAACACATAAAATTTCGAAGATAAAGGGATAATTATTTTCTAAACAATCGTGCAGAATTTTTCATCGTTTTGTCATACTGTTAAAGACACTTCTACTGTACCAATACCAATACATATGAGAAAAAAATTGATGAATTTGTTCAGGACTTGTCGAACTGTATACGTCAGAAGTGGCAGATCCACGGGAAACTCGACGTTAATCCATAGATTAATAGTTCAGAAAGTCACAGGGATGAATCCTCGGATTGATTCGGTTAGCTGTTAATCGGTTTAAAGCTTACGAGGAAGCACAGCACGGCCGGATTTTCATCGGTCGGCGTGGAATCAATTTTTTCTTCTTTTTTCATTTTTTTTTTTTTTTTTTTTTTCTGAACGCGTTCGCTGGCCTCCCTTTCCGTTTTTTCAACACCGGTAGAAGCCGATAGCTCCAGCGGATCACTTCCGCGCCGAGGGCGAACAGCTGCCGAGGGTGTCTTCGACGAGGGTTTCCTCGGGCTGCAAAGGAAATGATAGAAAAAACTCTCTATTACAGCTCGAACCAATTGGAAAATACGAAAAAAAAAAAAAAGAAAAAAAAACAGTCGGTTGCAAAGAAGGTACAAAGAAGAAAAGGAAGGTCGTGTAAAATGGAAAATCAGGGTGTTGTTAATTCCTTTGTGAATAAATGTCATTCTTTAGCGAAGAAATAAATATGAGAGTGTGAAAGAAGTCGTAATTGAATCTTACATTTTCGTGCATACTAAACTAGCTGATATTATAATTTATATTTACGGACGATTTAGTTTTAGCACTTCGTACAGTCCAATGGACTTTTCGCGAATTTATATAAAACTTTCTACACTCTAATAGAATTATATCATATTATAATATTCTTTTCAACACGTCAAATTTCGTAACATTCTCCGGAATAATCTGTGCACAATTTCTGATACACCAGGCTTTTCAATTTAATTTCGAAATAATATAACATTCCTAAACGCCGCTTACTCACGTAAAATTTAACTAGCAACGTAATAATTCAACGATTTCGTGAAGAGTGCAGGTGCATTTCACTTGCATTTCAACCAAGGAAAAATTCACCAATTCGCGTGTGTCCAAGGCAACCTCGAAGAAGAAGAAACTCGATTTTTTATCGGTCCGAACCGAGGCAATGAGAACGAGTTATTCCAAAATTGAAATATTTCTTCAGTTTTAAGTGTGTGCAAGTGTAACCCAGGCAAAACAAACGAATAAATCCATTACTTCTCAATAATTTCATACCGACGAGTTCAAAAAGAAAGCGACGATTTATTGTGTATACGGTTTGGCCACTCGTTATGGTCCGCATTTAGTTACGAGCACAAATGGTTAACCTCTTGCGCTTGAATGACGTGCCACGCATGTCGAGAATAATTTGTTCCAAAATTGTCAATTTTCTCAGTTTTAAGTATATTTAAACATAACCCAGGTAAAACAACTAGTAAATTTATTACTTTTTAATAATTTCTGTCTATCTACAATGATATCATACCGACGAGTTCAAAAAAGAAAGCGACGATTTATTGTGTATACGGTTTGGCCACTCGTTATGGTCCGCATTTAGTTACGAGCACAAATGCTTAACCTCTTGCGCTTGAATAACGTGCCACGCACGTCGAGAATAATTTGTTCCAAAATTGTCAATTTTCTCAGTTTTAAGTATATTTAAACATAACCCAGGTAAAACAACTAGTAAATTTATTACTTTTTAATCATTTCTGTCTATCTACAATGATATCATACCGACGAGTTCAAAAAAGAAAGCGGCGAATCGTCGTATACGATTCGGTCACTCGTTATGGTCCGCAATCAGTTTTTTTTCCAGCGCAAAGTGTCGGCGAAAACGCTTAACTTCATTGTCACGAATTGATATTGTAGAAATTTCGTTTACTCGATGTACATTGAGTATTTTTGAGAACCAATTTACGACCAACAGATGTGCCATCTGTTTTCACAATAATTTAGTATGCTATATCATCCTTACGGACAATCATTCTTTACTATTTTTTTTTTTTTCTTTTAATGATTTTATAATTCGTAAATCAAGATCATAACATATTTGAAGAAATGTAATCCTTTTTCAGTGCCTAGTTTATGCCCAGAGTGCAGATAATCCAAAGTTCAAAATTCATATTACAAAATATTCGTAATATCGAAATCTTCAATTGTATTTGAAGGAGCATCCACACGAGCCTTCAAATGTTCAGTTGACCGTACCAAACAAATTGTCGCAGAAGCAGTTCAGAGATTCGTATTAATTGTTAAACGTTAAATTGAATATTAAATTTTCATTGGTTAATCGAGCGGCGATCTTCTAATACACCGTTGAAAATTAATTAATCTCATACGTCGAAGCTGGCTCACGTAGAAACGTTTAATTAACAATAAACCTTCGTTTCGTTTTCGTCGTACATATACACATGGCGTTACGTGGTGCAGATCGGTGCCACGGGACGATTCGGGCGATTTCATTCAAAAAGTGTTGCGCCGCCGAGAGCAAGAAAGCAAGTACGATGATGGACAGCGACAATGGCGGGCACGTGGCCACCTGCCGGCACCGTTATTGGCCTCGTTAACGCGGCAGGCTCGCTTCTAACGAATCGAGAACATTTTCCAAAACCGGAAGGCAGAACCTCGGCCTTCCAGCGGAGGTCCAGTGGTTTTTCTGCGTTCTCCATTCACCTCGTCACCGCATGACATAGCGAGGAAGGGGTCGTCACTTGTCGTACTGTTTCAGGCTCTGTCGCGACAACCTGATTTCAGTCTGACAGCAGATGTAGGCCTCATGCCGTGGATCAATTAAGAAATCAATTTGTCAGCGACTTATCAGCGTTACTCATGGCTGTTAGAAACAGCTACGCGCCACAGAACATGTCTCCCATGATCGAAGAGCACTGCAGCAGGATTTGCTTGTTTCTATAAAATTGAATTTTTACACTCTTCTTAAAATTCGATGTCCAGAATGAAGTACACCATCGCGATCGGGAGAGCCACAACTTTTGAAACGAATCGTTGCAAAGAAGTGAAATGAAGAATCTCCGAGTGACAGATAGATTTTAATTAAATTATCGCTGAATTAAAGTTATTAAATTCTAAACGAGAGAGAAATGTAAAGAGTGTTTATTGATTAGTTTACTGAAACGAAGGAATACCCTGTAAACTACAAAAATTAGAACACGTTCTATATTACAATAGGTTCTATATTAAATATTAAATATTATTATTATTTCAAGTAGGCATTTATTTTTATAATTAAAATATTCACCTTTTTTTTGAAAGAGAGACTATTAAACCTAAACAGCAATCGTCGAGAAATTATATTTCCCATCGATTTGCGACGGACAATAAAGGATATATAAAATAAAAAATATAAAATAAAAAATTTAAAATTAAACTGATAAAAAATTATATTAGTTAAGTTTAAAATTTTCTATTATTATTATTATTATGTAAAAAAATTAAAAATATTAAAAATTCAAATGAAATTATTTGAAAAATTAAATAATTATTTATTGAAATTCATCTGATGATTAAAATTGGATAAATGTTTAATCTTAAAGTAAATAATAAAAAAATTATTCTATATTTTACATTTAAATTTCTATAAATTCATGGATAAATTATTCATGATACTGATGATGCAAATAATATTAATATTGGTCTATAATAAAATACTTTATTTAATCTTAAGTAAAATATCTCTTTAAAAATTAATTTCAATCATATCACTAAAAGGCTGAAACAAACGTTTAAATAATAATTTATCAGGACCTTTTCGATTCTGTATATAACTTAAAATTTAATATATCCTTTGTATCGTGTCGCAACTCACTATAAATTCAATGGTGAAGTCTTTTTCGCGCGAGAATTATGGTTGTTGGAGCGTTCGAAAGAAATGTCGGTTATTGTGCAAGTGGTGTAGGTTGATGCGCGACGTGCAAGGGTAATTTTGTTGCGTGGATGGTCGTTAATAGAGAGGCGCCCCTATCCTTCCCTCGGCAGAAAAGCGCAACGCAAAGGGAGTGGAATTGCGGTTGATTAAGATTATATCCAGTGATGAAGCAATCTGTAGTCGTAGATGTTTTAAAGATAGCACTTAATGACCGCTCGTTAGGCACGTTCTATCAACCAGCCTACCTGTGAAGAACCCGGGGAGAGGACCACTCCATAATTCCAACAGTAATCAACCTTCTATCGTTCGATTGACATCGCGAGCTGAACAGTTCGCGAGCTGATTGTATGTAACTAAAAGCCTTACAACTTATATACAAGACGTCTTCGTTGAATATTTTTTTTCCTTTAATTTCTATCGTTATTATTAAAGGCTGAATATTCTTCAATATTCAATATTCAGTTTACTTGTCATTCGCAATAATGTGCGAAATTTTGTTTTCCATTAATTAATTGCTTGGTAATTTGGTATTTTTAATTTTCTGCCCTTTGATACTAATGATATATCGTACGAATATATATATGTAAATTATTCATGTGTAATTCATTCAAAATTTTTAATGAATGTTTTCTTAGTAATATTATTTTTAAAAATAAGAATATTTCCATTTCATAATTGAATAATTTATTCTTATAAAAAATCATCGTGGCAATGAGTTTCCTTTTATCAACAATTATAAAATTTATTCCAATTACAGTCTTCTGTCATTTTACAAATTTTTGATATAATATAATAATTTTATTAACTTTAAATAGAATTTTTAATCAATTTTTCGTTAACATCATTCAATAATATTTTAATAATTTTTATATATTTATTAAATATAAAACAATTTTTATTATTTTCTATTTTATATTCAATTATTTTATATTTTATTACTCGTTTATTAATAAAATCAAATTATATGTTATTTTTAATTTTAAATTTTTAAATTATGAATTATTAATTTATTCAATATTACTATTATCATTTAGATTTGTATTAAAATGGAATTTTTTATAATGTAATGTCATATGAATGCATTATAATATTTCTCTCGTGTGAAGACGAATACTTAACATTTATTATTATGCTCCTTTGCTTCAAACAAACGGAATTAATTTTCATCAAAGTTCAATAAAGTGAATCAACTGACAAAATAAATAGAATGTTAACATTTAGCTTTCCAACGTGAACCAATATTCTCGTCAATTTTCACTCTTTTATTCTTAATTCGATACGACGAGATATTATTTGTGAAACGAATTATTAATTTCTCTTTTAATTCCAGAATTCAACATTTACTACATAACTATTACTGGATTTTTAAACGATACGATTCATTTCGTATCTCTCCTCAATTGAATGTTAACGTACGGAACGTTTCATCTTTCTTATAACCGATCGATCCGATCTTGATTCATCTCGAGTCTCGCGTAAATCTCGATCATCCAGACGCATCTTCCGAGATAATAAGTATTCTTGCTCGAGGCATTGTCAATCAAGGCCTATCGACAGCGTCGTTCGGTGAAAGTGCTGGAGGGAGGAAACTGATTTTAAATCCAGATCACGAGGATGCTCTCACAAGCCGGAGTAGACGAATGTTGAACGATGCAGCCGGCTGGGTTGGCAGGTATGGGGCATTTACTTACAGTAGGATAGGTACTCACGACAAAAGCATGTTTGGACTGCCGGTGCCTTGCCAGATGCAGTGTTCTTCCACCGGAGAAAGGAAAGAGAAAGAGCAAGAGAGGGTGGGTGAAACGGAGACGGAGCGAAGAAAGATTCCTCTGTGCAGCTTTCAACGTCGAGAGATTAGCGAGCCCTACGATCCCGCGGACACCTTTCTCGCTTGATTTCATGCCACCAGGGTGACACCTGCGTGTATAATGCTTTTAAGCTCCTCCTGATCGTGGATAATGGCTTTACGAAAGATTCTCCTGATTAATTTCTCAAATCGCTGCGTCTTACGAATTTTTGTAAATTAAATGTGATGATATCTGATAT
Source organism: Frieseomelitta varia (assembly GCF_011392965.1). Lineage (NCBI taxonomy): Eukaryota > Metazoa > Arthropoda > Insecta > Hymenoptera > Apidae > Frieseomelitta > Frieseomelitta varia. The sequence goes on from NW_025109516.1 coordinate 120,572, forward strand.
CGTATCATTTCACGAACCGTGAAATTCTAGAATCGTAATGGAAGGAACAAATATTGTAACAGCAGTGAATAAAAGGAGATTCAAACACGATGATATTTGACAACCTTCTGCTTAATAATTTATGCAAAATACTTAAATATATATGAAATTGTACATTTTATAACATACAATTATATCATATATATATATATATATATATAATTACATATAATCATATTGTGTAATTATAATTTAATTATATATTATATTATTATAATTATAATTCGTAATGTATAATTATATTATATATTATATTATTATAATTATAATGTGCAATTATAATTTAATTATATATTATATTATATATATTATAATTACACATAATCATGTTGTGTAATTATAATTTGATTATATATTATATTAGTATAATTATAATTTGTAATGTATAATTATATTATATATTATATTATTATAATTATAACGTCTAATTATAATTATAATGTATAATTATAATGTGTAATAATAATTTAATTATATATTATATTATTATAATTATAATTCGTAATGTATAATTATATTATATATTATATTATTATAATTATAATGTGCAATTATAATTTAATTATATATTATATTATATATATTATAATTACACATAATCATGTTGTGTAATTATAATTTGATTACATATTATATTATTATAATTATAATTTGTAATGTATAATTATATTATATATTATATTATTATAATTATAACGTGTAATTATAATTTAATTATATATTATATTATATATATTATAATTACACATAATCATATTGTGCAATCATAATTTCTTCCCGATATACATGAAACTAGAAATTTTCTTCTTCGTTAGTCGCTATATCATGGAAATTTTATTTTTTAAACGTCGCGAACACTCCGACTATAAAGATGGAACAGCTGACGCGGTAATAACGTCGCATTAAATTTCGCAATTTCCATAACATGGAATGATTTACTGGAAACGATTGGTAATATTATACGACATTTTTGTTCGTATACGTCTTGACGTTTGGTAGCAAGGTAATTTAGTAATTTGCCGTTTGCTCGGGAATCCTTTGGGATAGGGGAAGATTCGATGGCGCGATTTGCGGTAGCTCGATTTCATAAGGGTAATAAAATCTTTCGGGGCAATCAAGGTAGGAAAGGGAGGCCACATTAAGGGTGGAACCTCGATCGGAAATCCGAGTTCCTCCTTACCTTCACTCTACATCTGGCACGATCGAGCCCGCACCACCAGGAAGACCCACGCCTCTCCACCTTTCTCCTTCCTTCACGTACGAGTTTCTGACCGGGACGAAAATTCAGCGGAGAACGCCTCCATACTTATATCGCCTAATAAATTTCACAGCTAAAATTCATCTCTTTATTTCGACGTGTTTCGTTTGGAAACACGCGGACGTTTCCATTAAGATTTCTGTCCAATCGAAGGTCTTGTATCAAGTGTTTTTTAAATTTTAACAATACCACGATCTCGAAAACAATTCTTTCAATTAACTTCTTCCTTCCAGATTTTCTTTAAATTTTTCTCGAAGGTTCTACGTATATTTAAGTATAGCCCAGGCAAAACAAATAATAAATTTATTACTTCTCAATAACTTCTGTCCGGCGAGTTCAAGAAGAAAGCGACGAATTATTGTATTTGGTCACTCGTCATGGTTCGCGAGTAACTGGTTAAGGAAAGTACGAAGGAAATTTTATGAATTTCAGAATTTTTCTCTCCTCCGAATATTTTTCAAAGTATTTTCGTTGCGATCTCGTATTTTTCTTCGAAGAAAGAAAAAAAAAAAAAAAACATGAGTACTTTGAGCACCTTTAAAGACACTTCTTTGTAAATGTAAGTAAGCACGTGCCACTGGCGTAAAGCTGTCTTTCGTACAACATGTATATTTAAAAAAAAAAAAAAAAACGAAGAGAAGAAAAAGAGACATCTTTACGTTCGAACTCCCCACTCGAGACTTTCGAATTCGAGATGGCCCCCACGGATCATTGTACCGGCTCACAATGGGGCCACGTCGTGCATGACGAGCTTAAGTTCGCGACGGATTTCCTTCTCGCAAGGTACAAAGGATCATCGAGGAGGAAGAGAAAACCTGGGAGGTGGCACCGAGCACGTGCGCATCTGCGAAGATCGGGAATCGAAAGTCGACATTGGGGGGGAAGTGACTGGTGGCACGAGACCGGCCGACATAATGGGAAAAACTGCATCTGCGAAGGAGGAAAACGTGAAGAATGGGAAATCGATGGAAGGAATGACCGGTGTGTCGGAATTTAAAAAGGATCGCAGGTCGAAATTTTACTAGATAAAGAGGATATTTGTCATTGAGGATCTGGCGTGCATCTGTTACTTCTGTATATAGGCAAAATATATGTACGTTGAGAGTATTATCGAGCAATAATTTTCTTCAACAATAAGTTTCGAATAACAACGTAACAACCGAATGTCAAATTGTTCTCAACTGAAATTGTTCGTTAATATTTTATAGACATCATAAGAAGAAAAAAATAATCATTGTCACGCTTCGTACGATTTTTAACCAGCAACACTAAAATTCATTCAAATTTTCCAACCAGTATATGTTCAATTAGTCTACCTATGTGACCAACAGCGTGTATTAACCCCTTGCGCTGGCAACTGGTTCGCGGACCATAACGAGTGACCGAACCTTTATACAATAATTCGTCGCTTTCTTTTCCTTTTGAGCTCGTCGGTACGATATCACTGGATAGAAATGATTAGACAGCAATAAACTTAGCATTTAAATGCACTTGTAACTGAGAAAATATTGCAATTTGGGACGCAGAAAAATTCTCGACGTGCGTGGCAAGAGGTTCAATCTTCTTCCAACGACCTACAACTCCATCGACTGCCTCACAGTTTTAATATATCACTGAAAAGACGATTCCAGATCATCTTCACTACTTGAAACACCCACTTAAATCCACCCTCCCCTTCTGCTAAAGTACTCGCTTCACCCCCTCGAGATCCTTCACCAAAGCAAGCATCGAAGCGCGTGCCTAAAACTCTTATCTCGTCTCGCCTCCTGCGAGAATCTGCTATCTGCTTTATAATATATATATATATATAAACAGCGTAGAGGAAATAATCACTACGAATATCTGCGTAGTTGGGAAACAGATATAGGTATATATCAGTGCAGCATGCGTACGTATGCACATGTAGGCAGAGAGGCTGGTAGAGAGTAGGAAGGAGAACAAGGTGAAGAAGAAGGAGGGTGAGGTCGAAGGGGAAGACGAAGAAGGGGCAGATGGTAGCGTCTTCTTCGCAGCCAAGTGGCAGCGGGCACGCGCCAACCGAGTCGAAACATCTGCCGCTATTTCCCAGGAGTACAAGAGAACCACCGACTCGCAGGCAACAGGCCATCTTCTAACAACCAGTCAGTCAGTTTCAACCGAGTTTCTTCGTTCCTACGTCCTTCTTTTTTTTTCTTTTTTTTTTTCTTCACCTACCACCTACCTACTTCACCGCCGCGCGTCTCTCCCACCCTCTCGGTCTCTTTTCGCTTTTTCCCGAGGCGAGCAGTCACAGTAGCGGTCGCCTGTTCAGTTTTCACAGATGCCGCGCGCCTACGAGATGTTGAATGGGAACGCGTAGCCGAGTGGCGGAACAGTTGCCGCGTGCATTTTTCACTCCGTGAAAGGTGGTTGGACAGACGGTGGTTTTTCAAGGGGAGAGACTCGAGGAGGACTTCTCGTCTATAAATTTCCCTAACGACCGCCGACGATTTTTTGATAGAGTCTTGGGATCGAGGAAATCGGCCTGGATCGACGAATAGGCTCAACAGAAAGAACACTCGAGCTGCTTCACCTTGTGTGCAACTTGACTCGACCATCCATCGGTTATATACGACCGACTCTATCCTGTCCCAGTGAGAATCTACTTATTCATGTTGTATTTTTCATTGTTACTATTTCACTTCAATTTTGAGCCCATAACCGGTTGTTCTTGTTGTAAACACGCATTGAATACACATGTACGTCTAAACTGTCACTTCATTATAAATTGTTGGTTACAATTGATTGTTGATGTGTGAGTAAGGCAATAGTGAAATAAACGAAGGCTGGCAACGGTCAACAAACAATAGAAGATTTAGAGAGAGCGTGAGGTATGAGTGTGATGTATACAAGTAAGCGATTCTGTGTGAAAGTAAAGGTAAAACTAAAACCAAATATCAATAATTGTCATCTTAATAATTGTTATTTCGTGATAGTCTAAATAGATTCTTACATTATAACGTCGCGTTTATATTTCTTTTAATTAAATGTACTTTCATTCTTCACCACGTGCAGAGCCCAACATCCAACATAAATGAAAAAAAAACAACAATTTATGATCTACTTTTTATATTCCTCGACGAAAATATTCACGCAACTATCATTTGATACCAAAATGTTTAAAACCCTGACCTCTGATCGAAAACTATTTGTAATATCATCGTTTATATTTCTCCGTTTCTCGATCGACAAACAGGTTTCGCTTGACAACAGCTTGCCAACGTCGACGCCGTGATCGTTTTACGCGATCGTGTTTTTAAAAAGCGCGACGTCGCGTTGTTTCAATAGCATTTAAAAATGGCCGCGCGTCGAGATCTCCACTTTCGGCGCGACCTATCGTTTTTCCCCCCATTGATAACACCGTTTCATTCACTCAAAACTTGGCGGGAAACGCGATACGTGTCCCGTGTAAAATCGAGCAAACGATCGCGATTGTAAAATAAGACGGGGGATGGGGGAGGAGAAGGAGGAGGAATAATAATACGGAATCGATCGATCTTAATTCGTGCCTGGCTACAACATAACCCGATGATAATGATCCCCTGGTATCGAATTTGTACGTTTTCGATTACCACGATCGATATCGTCGTTTCTTGCGGTCATTTCCCGCCGTCGTGAAATCGTACGATGCGCAGCGTACGTTTCTTTTTCAATATTCTGTGACGTTTAAATCGCACGATCCCTCGTTCCATTCTATACTTATCTCCTTTCGACGACAACTGTTAACTCAAGTACGCGTCGGCGTACCAAGTGAGAAAGGAACGAGCGTAGAATATCGTTCCGTTTATTCGAGACTGCTGGAATTTATTAATTTAGGGCATATGGAATATTAGGTTCTTGAGGGTTTTAATATCGCGTCTAAATTTCTAATTTCGAATTGAATAAAATTGAATTTCTAATTTTACAGACACTTGTTTACTGTTCACTAGCTTCTTTCTAGAACTCTCTTCGCTGTACATTCCGTATAATATGTACAAAGTAATTATTATATAATAATTTAAATATTATATATAAATATTACATAATTATAATATTGTATAATATTTATAATATAATGTAATAATTACATTATATTTATTAAATATAATTAATATAAATATATAATATAATATAATTATAATATTATATAAATATTGCATGATATTTAATTATATTAAATATTATATGTATTGTATATAATAATATATATATTATTATAAATATAATAATTATTTTAATTATATTAAATATTATAATTTGAATCATTGTACCCTTCTTTCTATGTTGATTTTTCTTTTTTCTTAAAATATCGTGGGCAACTATGAGGGCACACATCTTTTGCACCTCCATGACAGCGATGTCACTGCTCACATTCGCGAACTTTTCGAACTAAACACCACAGTGAGTAGGACCAAAGACAATGAACTCTCAAATCTCACGATTTTCTAGAGTTCTATCGGATAGTAAGCTCTCGATAAATATATTTCAGTCTCTCTCGGTGAGTGAAAATCCTCAAATGGACACAACGCTTGAGAGTACTCTCGCGAGAAACTCTCAAATGGAAGGCTTTACATTATAACAGAAACGAACGAAGTTTCGGTCGACGAGCTTTGGGTTTCGACTGAGTGTAATGTAAATCTGTCTTTGTCCCAAGTCCATCGAGTTACTTACCAACGATGTACCAGAAAGAAATCGACAAAGATCGGCTTGTCGCGTTCCTCCTACGCCGAGATGTCAAAAACTGATGTGCGTGCAACAGCTGTTGAAGCTGAAGGCTGTCCCGCGGCATTCTTGAGATGCTCGACAACGCGCGCGGTAACGTTAAACCGTGTACATAATGCACAAGCCTGTGGATGAAGGTTGGCACGCGAGCAGCGAAGAAGACAGAGGCTCCTCCGGTAAAATGCCGGAAAAGAATTCGCCCGAAGTGGGCCAGCGGGCTCAGTTTCCAAGCCGTGAGCAGCGGCAACAGATGGCACCGACCTTGCGGATGCTGCGTCCGACAGGACGCGTTTTTCTTTGTACCGTGGCACGTGCCACGCTTCCTTCCATCCGCCGATCCGCGACCAATGTTCCATCGACCATATTGAAACGGGGGCCAGGTTAAGCCGGATCACCGTCTCTCCTCGCTCTTTCCACCACCACCACCTTCTGCCAAGATTTTCCCTTTTCCGCTCGATTGAAAAGAAAAGAAAAAAAGAGAAGAGAAGGACGGGAGAGAAAGCTGCGTCAGCATCTGTGCCTCTCTTAGCAGACGATACGTGTCTTAGTTCACTTCCACGGATAGAGATCCTTACCTGATTCACCACGGCCGCCGTTCGACTCGCGCATTCGCCTTCGCCTTCTGTTCGACTACGAATTCGAAAGCAATTACTGGCTGCCACTTCTTACGGAGGCCTTATGGTGCACTCTAGAACGAGCTTTGAATACAGGACGAATAAAAATTAACCGATCTGCGAGGATTTAGAGATTTAGAGAGGCGATACTTGGATGATCGGTAGATTTAATGACGATCGAGCAGCTGTAACGTAAGTGAAACGAATGGATCAAGAAAATTGTACAAAGATTATGCTGTATGACTATATGTATATATATATGAAAATAAAAGGATGAGAAAAATTGTGATACATTTACTTGAGTATAGAGATGATTATATTCGTGGTATATAATAGATAATAAAATAGAGTAAAATAATTTAGAGAATAATTAAAGAAAATAATTAATCAATAATAATTATTTATTCATAGGGTAAAATAATTTAGTTGAATAATTAATTAAATAATTAACTTAGAGTATTTATTTGAAGGCTAGAGTAAAATATTCAGTTGTATTGTATTCAGTTGTAGTATAGAAATGAATAAACCAATATATATATATATATATATACATGTGAGTACAGAGATGAATTTACTGGTATGTGAATAATGATGTATATATGTACGTATGTAAATATAGGAGTGAACATATCCACACATCCCAGTATTTAGTACTACAGTTACCAAGGACCAAAGCATAGAATTTTCATCAGAGATATCAAAGTGAAAAAAAAAAAAAAAATAGAAATACAATAGAATACACAATATTATTTAAACCTCCAAAAAATACAGTTTTGCAATATCTGTAATATATCTAAAAAAAAAAAACAATTACGAATTAGCCATTTTGACCATTTCGATAGTTGCAGTGTTAGTACCTCAGCTATTCAATTTTTAGTTCATTAGATTTCCTCGGGCGTTTTAGATAAGGAAGGAAAGAAGAAAACTGAAAGGAGCCAAAGTCAGCGCCGTTCAAATCCGGGCAATTAAAGCCACGAGCGTTTTGTGCGACGACGCAGCATCCGTGAAGCCTCAGAGCAAGAACCATCTGCCCGCTGGCTTCTGACCTTTTTCCTCGCCGCGCGATTCGGTGGTCGAGTTTCACGGATGCTGAAGCACGCGCTTCCCAGTTATTCGCGAGATGATTTTTGTCTCGAATTTCCACGACAGGCGCTGCGTCAGGTTGCGGCCAGCTTGTCTCGTTCGTTCTATTCTTTGCAAGGGTGCTGGCACGTGTTCCGCGAATCAGCCAGTCGTGTGTTTACACGCGCATATGGGCCAGAAATTTCTCGAGTGCCAGAGACTCGTGTTACTGAGGCAGTCGTACGGATCATCCTTCGTCCGACAGCGTTACAACGTTGTTCAACATCGTGGAATCTCTTTCTTCTGCAGTTTTTTTTTTTTTTTTTTTTACACCCAGTGCTTCAATTTATTTATTTTTTTCTTTCGTTCTTACCTGAGAGCCTCTTTATTCCCATGTTCGTTCTTCTGGTCTTTCTTCTGTCGCCTCGTTACTCATTCAAATCTTGATTCTTATGAAAACGTATCTAATAAATAAAGCCACCAGAGAAAAACTTAGAACACAGTAGATATTAGAAAGTGAAAGAAAAATATGTCTCCGACGGGTAAGGATAAATCAGAATTTTCAGCGAAGGATTATAAATATACGTTTAAATTCAAGCTGCGACGTGAGAAAATCAGATTTTGGTTCGTGAAAGTTGGCACGGTGCCATTTACTTCGACGCACACACACCGAAAATGATAACTTATATCATTATCTGGAATTACGTGATAAATTCCATCCATAAAACTTTCTCATTTTCCTTGATCCAATCACAGGTGAATTCAGTCGTCGATACCCCCCTCGGCTCGTTCCCGAAGATCGGCCAGGATCCACCGGTAATTTGGTAATTGATTCGCGTAGCGTGACAGCTCCTCTCGAAAATCAACTACTTCGCTGATCAAACAACATTACGAAATCGCGTAAACTCGCGGAGCGCCAGCTGGCTTTGGTCCTCGGCCAGTGTCCCGTCGCAGAATTTGAGCAATTTTTGGCAAAGGTGGCCTGACAGGTGTAATACGCCAGGCCTCTTACGCGTCATTAAGCACGGTGAGGCAACATCACCAGTGAAGTTCTGCCACAGTGGTACACACAGCGGCCCGAATACATATTTGTGCGTGATACGGTGTAGAATTCGAGCGTGGTCCTCTTGTGGACACGAGCTGACAGCTGCTGTTATGCGTGCAGCATCGTTACCCGGTTTGTCACTGACGCAAACGTGGCGAACGACTCACGAGGCTTCGAGAGTTGCAGCCTACTCGAGTATTTGAGCATTGATACGGTTCCAGAGGTCGGGAGAGAGATTTTCTAGCCTCGGTATGTACGGCAGCTGCGTACGAACTCGCATAGAACGTGATAAGGAATTCGTAAAAATGTTGAAACAAGATATCCCAAGCTTGTAGAACTTACAATAAATGCAATCGCCGTTGCCTGGCTGGCAGTTGCCCGATCGGAAATGTTCGGCTGCCAGATTTCGTTTCTATATTTACAACTTTATTGCGCACGCTAGTACTTTAGAGCGTACACTGCCGTTCAAGAGTGTATCGTCGCTCGCTTTTTGAAGTATGTGATTTGACTGCGACAGAGAGAAAAAAATTGTTAACGATAAAATACGTTTCAAATAGTTTAAAATAATTAAAATTTTCTAAGAAATTTGTAATAAATCATTTTGAAGAAGTTATTTCATTATTGATCAATGCTACAGATAGTAATAGCAGTAATAGTAGTTTAAGTAAGTAGTTTAGTTTAATAAGTAGTTTAGTAAGTAATAGTAATTTAGTAAGTAATAGTAGCTTAATAAGTACTTTAGTTTAGTAAGTAGTTTAGTAAGTAATAGTAGTCTAGTACTTTAGTTTAGTAAGTAGTTTAGCAAGTAATAGTACTTTAGTTTAGCAAGTAATAGTACTTTAGTTTAGCAAGTAATAGTACTTTAGTTTAGTAAGTAATAGTACTTTAGTTTAGTAAGTAATAGTAGTTTAGTACTTTAGTTTAGTAAGTAATAGTAGTTTAGTACTTTAGTTTAGTAAGTAATAGTAGTTTAGTACTTTAGTTTAGTAAGTAATAGTAGTTTAGTACTTTAGTTTAGTAAGTAATAGTAGTTTAGTACTTTAGTTTAGTAAGTAATAGTAGTTTAGTACTTTAGTTTAGTAAGTAGTTCAGTAAGTAATAGTAGTTTAGTAAGTGCTTTAATTTAGTACTTACTAAGTAATTTAGTAAGTAAAAGTAGTTTAGTAAATAGTTTAGTAAGTATTAAGTAGTTTAGTAAGTACTTACTAAGCAATTTAGTAAGTAATAGTAGTTTAGTAAATAGTTTAGTAAGTATTAAGTAGTTTAGTAAGTACTAAGTAGTTTAGTAACAGTAGTAATAGTAGTAACAAGAGTTTAATAAAAAATAAATTTTTTGGCATGAGAGAATTGATCAACTAACCCGTTAAAGACCAGCGGTAATTTATCATAGCATTACAGATACTTCAATTTCTTGTAAATGAACGAAATTCCCAATATTGAAAGATAGAATTCGATTGGAAAGAATTGCCTTAATTCTCGTTAAATTCTAAGTACAGTGATTCCAAACTTTCGATCGACAGTGTGCGATAGACAGAAAAAAAAAAAAAATAGGCTACATTTTATTATTACGATACAATAAAATCTACACGCACAGTAGAGATTCCAAGGTTTTTCGACTGTACGTGTACGTACAATTCCGTGTTTTATAACAATTAATTGGCTTGCGTCACCGTGAGGCGAAATCACGGGCTGTCGATTGAATAAATCGGAATCCGACAATCAACGGGGACTTTCCTTTCGTGTGAAATCCTGGTCAAGGATCCTCCGGTTGGTGTATTCCGAATTGGAACAGGTGCTCGCCAGGGATGTCGCGGGTAAAGAAGAATTTCAGGCGAACAACCGTGATTGGTTCGTCGTGTGGGCAGCTGTTCGTAGCCTCCAATTAAGTAAGTGTTGTGTCGTAACAGGTGTCGCATGATTATCAGGTACCAGAGAACCGGCCAATAAATATCGTTTGCAATATTCTAAATGACGCGTCGCGTCTACGCGCGCGTGCGCCACCTCTAAAACAATCGTCCATCGATCGTTGTTTCCTGAAATGAAATTCATCGACAACACTCGCCCGAGTGTTCCACGATCATTAACACGACCAGTTGTATTAATTAATTGACAGGTTGCAAATCGTTGATCGTAGATATTTAAAATTTGATTGTTTGACTTCGTTTGACTCGTTTATTACGAAACTTGTTATTATTGTACGAGAAATGTTCATCAGCAGATTAGTTGATAATTTATGGGCCTTGACTTCTCGAATTATGTTGATAATATCAACGTAATTACGGAGCGAACGGACGAAAATGTGCGTTTTTAGTAATTAACGTCCGTTTCGTCGATCACTCGCAATTAAAAACTGTTTAAACTGGATAAAATTCTTCTGATCATGTGCGTCATTCCCCGCCACGGATGCAGGATCGGTCGTCAACCAAGTTTCTGCAGAAGCACCTGCACATTTCTACTAAATTAATAACGCCAGGCGTGCGGATGCGTGATCAGATAAGAGCGTCTTCGATTCACCGAAGATTTAATTATCGGACCGGCGAATGAAAAATTAGTCTACCTATTAGATCCACTATCTGCTAATCGTTTGAGAAATCAGTAGCTAAATTACTTTGTTATTCCCTTTATTTCTTCACGGGGAAAGAGAAACGTCTAGGTTAACAGCGTGTTAAGACAACTTTTCATTAATTGATTCGATCATTTGCAAATTAATGTGCACGCGTTTAACTTTACAGAAGAATAAATTCGTAGTTATACGCGAGCGAAATTTGTAAATTTTTTCAGGGCTAGAATTTTCCGACTTTTTGTTACTTGTGAGTCGTTGGTTAAATATAATATATTATTATTGCATTTATTTAATGGTTATATATAATATATTATTGCATTTATTTAATGTCGCGCTTAATATCTAAAGAAAATCAGATACATGCAGAACTCAGACGGTGTAAAATTGCAAAATCAGAGGCCACCTTGAGAGGGAATTAACAGCCCGAAAAGGAAAACTCGAGAGTTCATGCCACGAAGGGAGACACGCATGCATGCACGATCGTACCCTTTCCGGGGGATACCTTGTGCTCGTATATACACCTCCTATTCAAAGAGTCGGTGCATAACACCTTCCTTCGATCAACCTATCAACCTCTGTCGGTCGGTTTTCCATGCGAGTAAAACGGAATCGTAGCACGTGCTATCTTCGTTCCTTTCCTATCTAAATCGGTTAACTCTATTCCGTTGAAACTTTCTTAGTTAGTTCAAAAGAGCAAAATGCACGACTTGTAGTTTAATTTATTATAAAAAACCGAATGGTTCATTTTCGTAGAATTAATTTGCATTCCGTGCGGCCTAATTCGGTTCATTTAATTCTTTAAAGTTTAGTTCTTCAAGATAAATTTAATTCCATTTCACTCAACGATTCGAACATTTAACTCTTTGTAAATACGATTTCTTTTGAGGAGAATTGTCTCGAATGATGATTTATCGAATTCTACCTAACTAAGAATTCACTTCCAACTAATAGAATTCGTCAGTAACCTAATTTCCAAACAGAAGTTTCAAACAGTTCCTCTTTGATTTCACAAAACAACATCTGTTAAGAAGCATCTGCGTGCGCAGAATTGAATTTCTCCAAGTATTGAAAATTAAACCATCGGATGGATTCCGTGTCACTTCGAAAAAGCAGAGAGAGAGAGAGAGAGAGAGAGAAAGCATCTTCAACTGTAGCTCGATTGTTGTTGGAAGAATGAGAGACCAGGAAGGCTCACGGCGAATTTGAATAGGAAAAGAAATAAAATGCAGCACGTGCAAAGATCACCGGAACACGCACGAAAATACTCGCCTGATGCCGGATACCTGGATCGTATTCAGTCACACAGAGCCGGTGTATAACACCTACCTATCTACCAACCTCGGCTATCTAAGACGAGGCTCATCGTGGCAGCACGGCGGTAGCACGTGCTCAAATCCGAGCAGCTGCCTGTTTGCTGCCACGGCAGGAAGGATATTCGCTTTCGACCCCCTCCGCCACTTCCTTCCCATCTTGTTCTCTTCGCTCGAAGGGCCCTCCTTTTTCCCTTCCTTCTTCGTCCCTTTTCGGTTTTCACGCCAGTTCTGCGACAGCAAAGTGGAAGGGATGCTACTCTGCAGGTTCGTTACTCTGATTTCATTCTGGTTTCGCGGATGTACGTGCGATAGAATGAACCAATAACCATGAAAAATTGTCGGGATAATTGTTATAATTTCGTAAAAAAAAAAAAAAAAAAGAAATCATATAACGATCCACTTGGTTTCATTTTGAAGCATAGTAAAGGCCTTTAAGGCCCTTCTCCATTTGAAAGTTTCTTGCAAGAGTTACTCTACATTTCTTTCTCTCTCCATTTTTTTCTCTCGAACAATTGAGCGAACAGTAACTCTCAGAAGCAGTATCAAGAGCGGACAGTAACTCTCAGAAGCAGTATCAAGAGCAACTAGCAAGACAGTTTTACTCTCAAATGATTGAGCGAACAGTTTTACTCTCAAACAATTGAGCGGACAGTAACTCTCAGAAGCAGTATCAAGAGCAACTAGCAAGACAGTTTTACTCTCAAACAATTGAGCGGACAGTAACTCTCAGAAGCAATATCAAGAGCAACTAGCAAAACAGTTTTACTCTCAAATGGAGAAGAGCCTTTATTCTAGCAATCTTCAATTCGTTTCGTTTCAAAGATGCTTGTACATCCAGCAACAAATGGAAAACTGCAAGCGTATTTTCGTTCTCGAAAATTGTAAGATTTCAAACGTCTCTAGAATTGAAAAATCTGCATCGTCAGATTGATCTTGAAGACTGAAGTCTCTATAGATCGACTATTTAGAAATTACTCTGCGATTTTCGCTATTTTATTGAGCTTTGAATATTGAGATTAAACGACAAAAATTTAAGAAGTCCTAACATTTCGTCGTCTAACTTTAATATTTAAAATGGAAAAAAGTTGCATAGCAAATTTTAAAAGAAAATTTTAATCTACAAGAACCTAGTCATGAAAAATATTTGTCAATATTGTTGCATTATTTTTATACTTGTCAGCTGTATCATGTTAATATAAACTTTTATTATAACAGAATTAACCGACCATAGAATTACTTTCTAGGTTACTATGCTCTGGAAAACCAGGAAATATACATTTCAAATTATTTAAACTACATACCTGGTCTATCAGGATTATAACTATTCAAATTTCAACCTGCTAATTATTATTTATTTAAAATTACAAAATCATATAATATAAATTCAGCCAAGTTCATCCATAAATATGTATTTAAGAATGTATCGCAAACATTCAGATAATTGCGCAAGCTAATTTCAATTTGTATTTGCCGCGGAAATTATAAAGCGCGGCGCGAATGTTTAGTAAGCGCGGTGCAATGCGTCGCGTGTGATAGATTGAATTGCGATAAAATTGAATAGCCATAGTTATTTTTCATTCATTTAACGAAACGTACGAAATGAATTTTCATAAGGCGTGTAGTGAATCTGAAAGAATCGGGATATTAAATTAGAGCCACAAATAAACAATGTTGACGATATACATGCATAAATACATAACATAACCTCAAAGGTCTTTAATTACGTATCGCACCGAACGCGCGTTTTCGAGAATAACTATGAAATTATTTGTTGGCTATTTTTATCTAGAATGAATTAACGTTCGTTAAATTACCGTATTTACATAATGATAATGTGTAACAAGTGAGTAACGAGTGCAACTGTGGCGAGTATAATTCGGCGAGAAAAAGGAAAACGCTACGATGCTTATCAGCGAGATTTCTACACCTTCGTCTGAAGATTCAAACAACAATTTCCAAATGAACAGGCTGAATGAAAAAACACGTGAGTCACATAATTACGTTAATTTTGCCTGAAAGGCTTTTTCTCTCGAGAAATTATTACTCTCTTATTTTCCAATTATTCAAATCTTGTGTATCTTAAACAAATTCTCTACGCTTGTATAAGACGGGGGGAGGGGGGGGGGGGGTGATGTGTGCAGGTTATAGCTGTCCATTCACGAATCCAAAGTGCTCGTTAGTATTTTACGCGACAGGGAAATCATTTCGTATAATTCCGTATGCTTTTAGAGGAGAAAATAAGAGTAAAAACTTAGGGAAAAGTTAGAGCAAGAAAGGTCTATTATAATTCCTACGTCTACCATTTCCGTTCGTTTAAACAGTTTGCATTTCTGCAGTATTCTTCCTCGGCGACACGAACTTCCAAGAACTTTCGTAACAAACCTCGTTAGTACCGTCACGCAATCTAATTATACTTGCCGCAGTTATTCAATGCGACTTAACTTCTCGTGATTGCCTCTATCAAAGCGAGCGTAATTCGAATTAAATCTGCCACTTAGGCTCCCTTTGCCGCGCGATCAAGCGAGATTAAAACACATTTGCAAAACGCGAAACCATATAAAATTATATAAAAGTGTAATGATAATACATGTAGTTTATATGAAATTATATAAAACTTATATAGTTTATATAAAATTATATATATATATGTGTGTGTGTTTTATATACTATATAAATGATATACTTTATTATGTTTTATATACCATATAAATGATATACTTTGTTATGTTTTATATACTATATAAATGCTATACTTTATTACGTTTTATATATCATATAAATGATATACTTTATTATATTTTATATACTATATAAATGATATACTTTATTATGTTTTATATACTACATAAATACTTAATACTTATTGTTTTATATACTATATGAATGATATACTTTATATATATATACTTACATATAGTATATAGTACACTTATATTATATACATGATATATACAATATATACTACATATACTTTATATGTTATATATTACTTATTTTATATATGTATCTTATCTGCTATATATTATGTTTTATATATTATAATAATATATATATATATATTTATTATGTTTTATATACTATATGAATGATATATATATACTTACATATAGAATATAGCACACTTATATTATATACATGATATATACAATATATACTACATATACTTTATATGTTACATATTACTTACTTTATATATGTATCTTATCTGCTATATGTTATGTTTTATATACTATAATAATATATATAAAACGTGTTCAAACAATTGAATAAAATTCGCGGGAAAACATTCAAATCAGCCCGCCACATTTGAATGGTGAATCAAGGCGCTTGCGTCGACGCGAAAGCGCCGCGTCCCCGTAAGAAAGGCGTAAGATTGCCGTTACTCCGATAAAAATTTCGCAAGTGACAACTGACGGGGAGGCTGAGGGGGGAAAAAAAGTGACACGCGGCGGCGTGTACCACCAGTGAACATCGAGCAGCGTCGCGTCGTTCGGCCGGTGTGTGCATGTACCTGCTCCCGGCTCTCTCGAAAAACCGCGAGGAAAAGCAAAAGAGGGCAAGAGCGGCGGAGGTGCAGCAGCTGGCTTCACCGCAACATCTGGCGGCATCCGATACTTATTCGGCAGTGCCACGCGCCACTTCCACTTCCCCGCCTCTCTTTTCTTTCTTTCTTTCTTTCTTTCTTTCTTTCGCTCGCTTCCTCTTCCCATTTTCGCGCTTTTCCGGCCGCGGTCCCGCCTGTCGCACGACATCCAACATCAGCCCGTCCGCAACTCTCTACACCGTCCTTCTCTCGCTCGTTTCCGGCTCGATCGTCCGATTCGAACAATGGCCTCCATTGATTCATTTGTTCGTCCTCGTTCAACCACGTGGCTGTTTCCCTCCCCATTTTTAAAATCGCGTTTAAGGTAACTGCATCGTCCAAGTATTATTGACGTTGGCAATTATCGAACGAACGGAGTATCGGTATTAAATGGGGGGACCGCGTTTAACGACGGCGCAACGTTTGATGCGCTCGTTATTTGATAATTTTGATACTGGTAATTGCTTGTAACTGTTCCCGTGACGTTTTATTTTAAATGTTGATTTTCGTATTGGACGATTTCAACGAGACAAGTCCCTCGGTTGCAAGTCATTCGGTTTATCCCAATTTTTACAAATTGCTTTCTCCAGTAAAAATCATTTGAAATGAAAGCAAACAGCATGTAGATCAACGCTATTAACGACTGGCGACGTTACTGTAGCGTCATGTGATTTTGCTGGTCAGCAGTTGATGACCAGCAAAAAGTGAATTATAATAAATTTAACTGTTTATGTTCGTTTATGTTCATTCATTTTCATACTCACTGCCAGTATCTCTATCTTCTAATTTATAGCTACTAATCGTTCCTTTACACATGAAAAAAATCATATTTTATAAAATATGATTTAGCCTTCGCTGAAAATTACCAATTAATTATTGTTTTAATCGGATAATTAAAAAATTGGGAAAGGAACGTGCTAAAAAAAAGAACCACTTTGTCCCAGAAAAGATAAAAGATAATTCCATAACGTACAGCATCTAACACAAGTGGAAGAACATATTCTCAAAAATAGTGATTCGCGGAGAGTAGATATTATACATCATCCTCGAAACTTTTCGCACTAAACATTTCCATTATTACAAACTGACAGAATTCCTATCATATTCTAAATAATTTTAAATTGGCATCGAAATTTCGCTACGAATGTCCAACCCAATGGAATAAGACGCATCGATGAGCGCGGTCTTAACCCCCTTGCGCTGGCAACTGGTTCGCGGACCATAACGAGTGACCGAACCGTATACAATAATTCGTCGCTTTTTTCTTCGTTTAAACTCGTCGGCATGTCACTGGACAGAAACGACTGAGAAGTAATAAATTTATTATTAAAATATATTATTTGTTTTATCTATTTTGTTTTACTTAAATATACTTAAAACTGAGAAAATATTATAATTTCGGAACGAAAAATTCTCGACGTGGCACGTCATTCCAGCATAAGAGGTTAACCAACTGATTGCGGACCATAACGAGTGACCAAACCGTATACAATAATTTGTCGCTTTCTTTTTGTACTGGTCAGTGTGATATGATATCATTGGATCGAAATTATTGAGAAGTAATAAATTTATTATTTGTTTTACCTATTTTGTTTTACTTAAATATACTTAAAACTGAGAAAATATTACAATTTCGGAACGAAAAATTCTCGACGTCCCATTCCAACGCAAGAGGTTAAGTAACCTGTTTTGTGAGCGTTGCCGCTTGCAAAACAAACAAGAGGGCCAGCTTTCGAAGAAATAACAATTAACGAGTTACCTCTGGTGAGCTGGCGCGACGGATTCGACCGTGAATCGTTAATTCCCGTAACGAAGTATAAGGTTAACTGGACGCTCTCGGAACGGCCGGTGCTTACACGCCCAGGAAGTAGGAAGGAGAAGAAAAAGGATGCAACGATAAAATCATTCGAGTCCGTTGCCCGAAAACGGGCAGTCGAAAGCACTCGGTGAGACCTCGTGATGTGAATTGTGCACACGTCCGAGAGCCAAACCGAGGGGAAAGTCATTAAACCACATCGTTAACTTGATCTTCATCCTCTTGATTCGCGGAATTGATCCTGGCGAATTCGTATCTTCCGACCATCTCCACTCGTCGATAATAAATCCGATTGCTTTATTTGCCTCGTTCTTTTCAATTCTACCAATATTCTCGGCTAATTTCGCCTTTATTAATTTATTTGATCGCGCTTACCTGCTTTGTACGAATGAACCTGAAATATCCTCATCTTCGAGGTTTCCTCGAAAGTTTCTGTCTCGAGTGGCATGTTTCCTTCTGCGAATTAAACTCTATTGGCAATGAAACAGCGAGCTCGGAGCGTGAACGATTTAGAGAATTAATTGTTCTTTATCTGCAAGATTTCTTGCAAGGTTCTGCCATAAGTGACGACAGAAATTGTTATCGATTGACGAGTGGCCATTATCGGTAATAAAAATATTTTTTCGATCTCTGGTAACCAGGCATTGGTGCCAAAAGTTCTTTCTAATTACCGATAAGCATTATTGACGATAGAATTTTCATATTTATTATTTTGCGACGTATATTATAGCACTGTTACAGCGATTCTTATTCTAAAACACTCTCTAGAGACGCATCTTGTAATGACCAAACCGAAACCAGACGAAACTCGCGTAAAAGTGAAACTTACAAACGACAGACGAAATTCTTTTAGGAAAAGGCAGTGACAGTAAGTGTTATGACACCGAAGGAACAAGCGCTGGAAATTTGAGACCGATTTAATCTTTCCCTGCCCCGTTTTGAATGCAAGAACAGAGGACATGTTGCACCGAGTTCACACTGCCTCTTTCGTCTGCGACACCAGACCAACTCCCACAATTGTCTCGAACAATATAGATCCTGGCACAACCAGCGTTTACGCATTTTTTCTTTTCTTTTTCTTTTTTTTTTTCTCCACTCTTGCAACCGTTTCTTTTCATTCGGCTATTTTCAATCTCCGAAATTTTTTCACAGAACTGCAATCGTCGTTTCCCAACGACCGGAACTCCGGAATAACAGTTGCTTTTCAACACTAAGTTATTAAGACTCTGACAAGCTAATGTTCACGATTTATTTTACATTTAAAAGCCGATTTTTCTTTCACATTTCATTTATAAACAGTGTCCAGAGTCCGTGACGAATATTCGTAAGTAAGAAAATTAAAGTGTTTCGCAACCAAGAATAATTTCCAACACCAGCAATCAAAATTATTTTAATAATTTCCGACAAAAATTCATATTGAAAGTCATTCGAGCCAACAGCTCTTCTAAACTTTCACGCGACTTTTCTAACTTGTATTAAACACGCGAATCGAACGAGAACGACGCCAGAGAATCGTGTTCGATTCGTGTTCTTATAGAACGCGATACAGGGTGCGCACATTCCCATGACAGGAAGACTGAAATTAGGTTTCCTGCCGAGCGCACGGACCGAAAGATAATTCCTTTCCGAGCCGCAAAGTCGTACGAACAAGGAATTATTCTTTCTCTTATCACGTTACCCGCTCTTGCCAAGTTTCACGGGTATCAAAGGCCGAGAGGAAGTTTCCCTTTGAACCAGGCGACCCATTTTCATCCTTCTCTTCCTGTTTCTTAATCCCGGCCGATCTACGAATTGAAAAGTTTCGGCGCAACGCTTCGAAAAGTTTATCCATTGCGGATCAGAATTTTCTTACCAGAGTTTCACTTTAATTCACCGGTGAATCTTCGTTAGAGAAACCGGGTCTCCCTCCTTTCATTTATTGGAACTGGAAGAGTTCCTGACGTGACAATGCATTCCGTTGGAGAAACGAAAGTTTTCGCCATTTCGGATTATTTAAATCCGATTGCCTTTTCGCGCCAGCAAATTTGAAACTAATTCAACTGCAGTGGACTTATCGACTGCAGTCGACAAAAGGATGAAATTTGATTTCTCATGTTTCCATTATATTTCAAGTTGTAGTATCTCATCATAGTATTTTCTCAGTCTCTGAACATTTCAAAAATAGGTAGTGAATTTAGCTTTTTTCAATTATTTCAAACCAAAGTACCAACGATGAATTTCGTAAACTGTTTGTACATGCAAATGACAACAGAAGATGTATAACAATATATATACATATTAAACAATAAAAATATATGACCATCGTGTCTTCCATAGTCTATAAGAAGAGCAATAAGTATACCATACCAAATTTGAAACTAATTCAACTGCAGTGGACTTATCGACAACTGCAGTCGACAAAAGGATGAAATTTGATTTCTCATGTTTCCATTATGTTTCAAGTTGTAGTATCTCATCATAGTATTTTCTCAGTCTCTGAACATTTCAAAAATAGGTAGTGAATTTAGCTTTTTTCAATTATTTCAAACCAAAGTACCAACGAAGAATTTTGTAAACTGTTTGTAGATGCAAATGACAACAGAAGATGTATAACAATATATATACATATTAAACAATAAAAATATATGACCATCGTGTCTTCCATAGTCTATAAGAAGAGCAATAAGTAAACCATACTTCTAACCGTACAGCAACGTGTATATCAGTATCCTGCGAGAGATTTAATGAATTTCATGAAAGAAATTTTTCGTCCAACAAACAGGGCAATAAGGATCTCTCGAATGGAATAGCGATTCCAATCAGGGGTTGAGACAACATCGATGCTAGATGAACTTTAATAGCAGCTACCAAGGAAGTTCAACTTCTCATTTATATCGTCCGGATGTACGGTTGAAGCCACCTTCGTGGCATTCCCCTTCGTTCTATATTCATGCCCGTGAGTAAAGTAACCAGTTAACGTTAACGAGCCGCCATCAAGATGGAAAATCAAGAGGAACCCGGACGCCGATCGGTTCAAATCATTTTTCATTCGCTGGCGTCGTCTTCCTTCTCGATGATCACGTTGATTCATAAAAGTGGTATAATCAAGTTTTATACTGCAGCGCCAAGGTGATAGCAGGCACTATACTGTACCGGAATAAAAATTGGTTCAAGGAACAAGCTTCTGCTCAGTACAGTACACGTAATAAACTTTCGCAGTGTTCTCTGATCTTTTTAGTTGTTTCTAATTGACACTTTAAAGTCATTCTTCTTTCAAGGTGTAGCAAGTGAAAGTGTTTGGACATTTGTAGAATACCTTTATTAAATATATATTATATTAATTAGTACATTTTGAAATATATTGTATTAATTAGTACATTTTGAAAATTAGAAATGTACTGAGACTGTCATGATTATATTTGCTTGAAATAAGTCTGAAAAATGTATGTAGAAAGTGTAATATATATTTTGTAGAGATCATGGTAGTATTTGAACAGTATGTTAATAAACTTCAATATTTAGTAAGGTAATTATATTCACATTTACATTAGTTACTTATAAATGTAATATTTTTATATTAGTTACTTATAAATGTAATACTTTTATATTAGTTACTTATAAATGTATTACTTTTATATTAGTTACTTATAAATGTAATACTTTTATATTAGTTACTTATAAGTGTAATACTTTTATATTAGTTACTTATGAATGTAATATTTTTATATTAGTTACTTACAAATGCAATACTTTTATATTAGTTACTTATAAGTGTAATACTTTTATATTAGTTATTTATAAGTGTAATACTTTTATATTAGTTACTTATGAATGTAATACTTTTATATTAGTTACTTATAAATGTAACCTATATAATTACTTACTTATAATACACATTATAATAGTTACTTGTGTTGTATATTAATTTTTTACTAAATATCCATGTAGTCAGCAATAAATATTTCATAACTGCTATACATTTACAAATCAGTGATCAATTTTACTGATAAAATCATGACTAATCATTGCTTTGTAGACGAATCAAATTTCAAAATATTCTCAAATTAAGTGTGCTAAATACTTTTTTTATATAAATGCCAAATATAAACCAAAACTAAAGTAAAACGCTCGGAAATGCTCGCGTTCGAAGTAATTTAACAAAAAGCCAGCACGTTGAAGGAAGCTAGAAATTTCTTTCTAGAGATTATCTAGAGGTATGAAATATAGTCTCCGGTCTGTTCCGAGGATTCCTAGGGCATCGCCGTAAATAAAAATAAAATGCCAAAGGATAGATTACGATTACAGAGAAAAATTCATTCTGTTACGTATGAACATTCAACGTCCGCCGTCTGCCCGTTGTGTTAATTAAATCGCGTATCTCGCCACGCGATAACCACCTCATTCAATCAACGAAAATGTAAAAATTTTCGTTCGATTTTTGGAATGTTTGGAACGTACGAAACGAAAATTGAAAGTTCGATTCTTCGCACCGACACTGAGAATGGCGAGTCGCGCGACGAAATTAACACGAGATTATTTCGACTAAATAAATATTTCGTAGCTCGTGGCTAGGTCTAAGGACGGAAAGTCGACGTCGGTGGCGGCGACGCCACCGAGCGTGCTTCCTGCCGCTTGACCGGAAGTCGCGAGTCAGAGGCTCGGCTCTACGTAGGCGTTACGCTTCCTTACGCGTATCTACACCGTCTCGCTACCCAGTTTCTCCTCTGCCTCGTTGCTGCTCTCTGTGGAAGACCCTACGGCGCTCCTCGCTCGAGGAACCTTCTTTCAAGGTCGCCCTATCCGGGCCAACCTTTCATCCGTTTTTACATCACCCTCGTTTCTTTCGTTTCTTTTGTCTTCTCGTTGATTTACGAAAAAGAAGAAAAGGAAACATCATTGGCTGATTTGTTAATTAGGTTGTCTCTCTCTCTCTCTCTCTCTCTCTCTCTTTTTCTCTTTTTTAACATTCGTTGTTAAACTATAATCCAATATTAAGATAACAATTTTTTCTAATTATAGGGCAAAGCAATGTGATGTAAAGTTAGAGGTAGTCAGCTGAGTCTATTAAGTTATTTTCAATCACTTAAAATTAATTATATTTGATATATATATGTAGGATATATATATTAGTTCAATACTTTTGGGCAAAAGAGGGAATTGTAGTCTAACGACAACATTGTAACTATGTACAAAGAACCGGAAGTCATCCGAAGCCGAAAGGCAAGGATCAGAAATAAAATAAATAATCAATAAATAAGATAACAATTTAATAATTATGTTAGCAACAGAAGGAATAGTGATAAACAAATAAAATTCAAAGTGTCCATCGATGCTTTTATTCTCTGGATTTGTAGATTGTCTCCTGAGTAGAATTCTGTTAAAGTTGGTAAATAAATTAATTAATATCTGCTTACGATCGAAAAAGTGATTCTCAAGGGGAAATTGAAATATTTATTCGCCTCGGAATGTTACAGACGTGTAAAATGAAATACAATCGCCAAAATTGGATCGATACACTGCGACAGGTTGCAAGTAGTTCGTACTAAAAATAAGTACAAACTTACTTATCAGTTCCATCTCTTCCTCAGTGGTATGTCTTCCTTAATTACCCTACATGATATACAATATTGAACGATTATCTCGGCTTCGAAGGAGCCGACTGCCTACTTTAATTTTTGCTCTTAATGGAGGTTGACTTCTCCATCCTCTGTTCTCCAATCTCTATTCTAACAGCCTAACACGCACCTGTGCAAGCAGCTGAGGCACAACGTGCAGAAACGGAAAGCGAAAGTGGTAACCACGTTGTCCGAGGAGACAAGGTGTCATCCTGATGCACTCTGCGATGAGTTAGAGAAGCTGTCCATCGACTATCCAGACGTGATTAATTCACTAGTTGCTCCTAACCAGGAAGAGAGAAAATGAAAGGGAATGAAACAACGTTCGGAGAAAGAACGTTTCATTACGACTTCAGTCACTCTGTGTTCAGAGGCTGTCTCTTCTTACGAATCCCTTTAGAAAGTGAGACCCCGCTGCAGTCGAGTTAGGTCGAGCAGTTCGTCTCGCAGCCTCGTGCTTATTAACCAATTCACGAGCGTACACGCACGCTGTTCCATTTCTTTCGGTGAAATCCTCCTTTGCGATTACCAGCGAGTCACGCCGGTTAACGATGCCGTTAATTGACCCGCAGAGAAAAAATTACTCCTCCTTCCTCTTCGTTGATTCCTTTCTCGCTTCATTCCCCACGAAATCCGCGCGTGTGTGTTTCATTCCCGTGACCTAACGACGTCGTGAATTGTCCCCGTTGGAGAGACAACGAACCCTGACGAAAGCTTCTCTGTCAAACCTGATCAAGTTAAACTTGTTCCACGCGCCACAGACAACGTAGGTAACTGTGTTCGAGGCAGACGTCCAGGGAAATGGCAAAAATCCTGGCGAACGAAGTTTGTACTTTGGAACACGACGTCTTGCCAATTTATCGCTAATTCTTTCGTCACGAGGGGTATACTGATGAAAAAATTGTCAGGATCATTATTCCAGTTGTATCTACAGTGACTTTTATTGGTATTATTATATACGACTGTAATAAATATTGATATTATTGAATAATAATAATCTTTTATTGATATTATTATGTACTGTAATAATTTATTAAATAATAAATAATAAATAAATAATATAATATATAATAAATAAAATAATAAATGATATAATATATATGTAATAATTTATTAAATAATAAATATTGATATTATTAAATACGACTGTAATAATAAAATTAAAATTATTTTTTACCCCAAATTGCAATTGTTTTCTCAGTTTTAAGTATATTCAAGTATATAACCCAAGGCAAAACAAATGATAAGTTTATTACTTCTCAATCATTTCTACACGGATCTGATATCATACCGACGAGTTCAAAATGAAAGCAACAAATTGTTTTATACGGTTTGGTCGCTCGTTATGGTCCGCAATCAATTGCCAGCGCAAGTGAATTCAATTGTACAAGGTAGTTGTGTGAGGATTTTCACAAATATTTCTGAAGTCATCCTTTTTTCTTTAATACTGATAAGATTCTAAGATAATCTCGGATCGCAACGCAATTTAAAACAAATAAATGTTTGAAATAGAGTGATAAACACGCACTACTGAATTAATTAATTTTATTTGTAATCGCACGTACTAATTATAAGAATATTAATTGAAGAAAGTGTTGAAAACAACAAAACAATTTCGCCGTTAAAAAAAAAAGAGGGAGAAAAAAATGGTGGATCGAAAGTTTCTTAAACGTAACGAGAGAAGGAAAATAAGTAATAAGGTCGATGATGCTATCTGGCGAATTAACAACGTCCCAAAAAAAGAGCAACGGAACCAAAATAAAGGTACCGAGAAAGACAAGAGGATTATCGTACCCCAATTATAATTAATCTACTGGTAATTATAGGGCTCTCGCTATCGCGTGAGATTATTGATACACCAGATGCGATTTTAACGCGGCCAATTAGTGTCGAAGAAGCGGAAAGCATATCGTTTGATGCCGAGGCCCGACCGTGGTGATATTATCGTGCGATTGCTGTATCGTGGATCGCACGGAAAAGCAACCGGAGTAGCCACCCGGACAAATTTGCTTGTCCTGCGTTATTACGGAATACTACATACTGTTACAATAGCTCTCTCATTCCTACATGTGCAACCATTAATAAAGCTTTTACTAAGTTACTCGATTTGAGACAATAATACCTCTAATTCTTAACACTTTGAACGTTTGTTAAAATTAGCAAAAAAAGTCTGCAAGTGAAGCATGTAAGAAATTATGAATACATAGTGCTTACTCTTAAACCTAAGTATAGTGCCTTTTAATATGTTTGAATATAAAAATACTTAATATTTGGTGTGAATATTATTGAAAATTTAATATTTCATATGTTTGAATTAATATGAAATCTGTGAATTACTTCCACGACAATTTGTTAGTATGGAGTGAACATTTAAATGATTTTCCAAATACAGTTGAAGATTTTGAGTATACGTTATGATCTTGATTTATAGGAGATTATAAAATCATACGTTACAACATATTGTAATATGAATTTTATACTTTAGATTATCTGTACATAAACTAAACACTGAAAGGATTAAAAAGGATTATATTTCTTCAAATATAACCAAAGATCTCGAATATAAAATATAAAGTATAAAATATAAAATACAAAGTATAAAATATAAAATATAAAATATAAAGTATAAAATATAAAATACAAAGTATAAAATATAAAATATAAAATATAAAATATAAAGTATAAAATATAAAATATAAACAAGATTCGCTCATATACCTTTATGTCTTATATAAAATATCATATACCTTTATATCTTATATAAAAGATCATATACCTTTATATCTTATATAAAATATAAGATATAAAGTATAAAATATAAAATATAAACGAGATTCGTGCATACATATACCTAAGATATAAACGAGGTACATGTATACGTATTTATATACTATTAGTTGCAATACCATTATTGTAAATACTATATTCTGTGAAATATTACCATTTGATGAAATATTATTTTCCTATATTTTATTGAAATACTCATTTCACAATACCATATCCATATGTAACTACACACATGAGGAAATAAAAATATTTACATTCTATTTGCTATTTCATACTTTTCACTGTTTCGCCCCAGCCATGAAGGTACGAGCTCGCGAGCTTGTGAGGCACTCGATCCCATCTCTAGCTCGCGTTATGGTCGAACGTGAAAGAGGAGAAACGCGTCGACCGATGCATATGCAAATATCGGGGCGAAGCCGCGCGTTCTAAACGCGTAGCGGTGGCCGGCATCACGGTGCAACTTCCTTCCTCGAATCGGTGTCCCGCGCTGGATCACCGCGTTGAACATGAAGGGCGGTTAGGTGTACCGTTTCACTCGGCTAATTTCGTGGCTTCGCCCCATCTTTCTCTCTTTGTCTTTTCTCTTCTTCTTTTTTTTTTTTTTTTTTTTTTTCTTCTCTTCTGTTCGCACGCCGAAATAAAAACTTCGATTCGCCGCTGTGGCTCGCCACACTCGCCGGACAGAAGAGCATAATTGCCGGCGAAAAAGCACCGGGCAACGGCCCACCGACTCCTGATGCGATCAACATCAGCATGGACACCAATGTTCGCTATAGCTCGTTGTATCGCTACCCTAATTATAATTAGTCCGCCGATAATTGCGCCTTGAATTTCTAATGCGGCCGAACAGGCTGCAGGGTGGGCGAGTTTTTCGCAAACTGACCCCGACGGTTGGAATCAACACGGTGGTCGTCTCCCCTTTTTTCTTTAGAATTAGAGAGCCAGAAATTATGTCTGTATACACGTCGTTGCGTCAGCTTTGGTCTACTTACAGAGAGAGATATCGTGAAAACTTTAACCTCTTCGCGCACGTCGCGAATTCTTTGTCCCAAAATTGCAATATTTGTATTTTTAAGTATTTTTAAGTATAATTAATTATATTTATATTTATATTTATATTATAATAAAGTTAAGTATATTTAAGTATATTTATATTATAATAAAGTTAAGTATATTTAAGTATATTAAGTATAGTTAAGTATATATAAGTATATTTAACTATATTTAAGTATAACCCGGGCAAAACAAATGATAAATTTGTTACTTCTCAATAATTACAATAATATCCAGCGATATCATACCGACGAGTTCAAAAAGAAAGCAACGAATCATTGTGCACGGTTTGGTCACTCGTTATAGTCCGCAATCGGTTGCCAGCGCCAAGTGGTTTAAAGTGTGTCGCAAAGACGAATGCGTTTTGTGAAATTTTATTTGTCGTTATTGTACTAAGATGATCGACTACATTGATTAACAAGGCAAGGTTCGATCATTTGTTTGTTAATAAATGTGACAACGTTGGTACAAATTGACGAAAAGATATATGCCTACGATTTGTAAAAGAAAATATAACGAAGAGATCTGAATGGAATGCTAATTCCTTAAAAAACTACGGAGAAAGTTATTTCAAAATCTCGAGAAACTACGACTGATACTTCAAGTACGAAAATATTTACGATTTATGTGGATTCTTCATTCGGATATTTATATATTCTTCGTTCGTTATGCTTTTTTTGTAAACTGTTGTGTACATGTCTAAACGATATTATTTTTTCAAAATTAGTGTCGCCAATAGTGAACGGACAGTGCCAATTGCAGTTTTCTGCGAATAAAATATAAAAAAAATAAATAAATAAATAAATAAAACAGAGCCATTCGTACTAAAAAAAAAAAAAAAAAAATCGGTCTTTTGAAAATTCAAAACTGGAATATCCGGTTATAGAACGTTTATCACTCCAACGTTGCTGGCCATGTTAGAATTTTAGATTAGAATTTTAGATTAATTAAGCCTTATCATTCCAATGTCGTCGATTAAAGTTAAATACTGATTTGCATTTAACAAGCTTGCTAGCTATTGGATTGATAATGGTTAATTTATAATCTGACTATATCAGTTCTAGCCGTCCATAGTTTTAATCTATATCGTTGCTCGAAAATTGAAAAGAAAAAGAAAAAAAGAAAGAAATGAGAAACTGGTTGAGAATCATAGTCTACCGGGCTATTTGATCGTTTATAAAAGTGAGTAGTTAAATATGTACCTAATTAAGCTCAATTTTTCAAAATTTCGATTCCCACCGCTGCGATCTAGATAGTTTTCAGCATTTCTTTATCATTAGACTGCGGACTTTTATGCATTTATGAAAGACGTAAAAAACACATAGAATGTATAGATATGCAAAAATCTACAAGCTAATCAAGGTAGAATATTTATTAAAACCTTCACTTCAGATATTATTTTCTGTGTTTCTTTTTTTTTTTTTTTGCGAGTGAGGTATTTATTAAAACTTTCATTTTAGACGTTTCGCATGTTTTTGCTTGTTACGGATGTGCATTTTATGCAGTTTCTTCCAATTTCCCATAAATACATAAAAATCTGCGGCCTATTGATAATTAAAATCTAGATCGTAATGATGGGAATCAGAATTTTAGTGTGCGTAGCAAGCTAGTGAAGCATATGCTATTTATTTACACTGAAACTACCAAAATAATTTATAACTATTGCTAGAAATCTTACAGATATAAAACAGCGTATTTTCTAGAAATTTAAATGATTTTTCATAAAACGTGCAGATATATAACAGCTTCTGAACTCTAGTATATTATAGAGTTCTTCTGTTTCTTTTACTTTAATGTCTCCGATGGAAATTTTATGCTTTGGTCATCGATGGTTAAAGCAATTATTAAAACGTACGATCGATGAAATAAATTTCTATGCGGTCTATTTATTTTCTGTTCGTAAGAATTAGAAAATCCATAAAAAGTCGTAGTCCACTGAAATCACGATAGAACGCGTGAAACACCAACTTTTCGCCGCTGTTTAAATTTGAGGAAAAACTTAAAGAAATTACTGCTGGTAAAAATGACATCGCAACATATTTTCTGTTCTTATCGGTCGAGTAAGAGCGAAGCGTGCCAACTTGTATCTGCCAATCGAAATTTAATCACGCGCCGACGATCGTTGTCTCCGTAATTGGCTGAATTTTAGTTGGACACGGCGACCAGGGGATATTCCAGTTACGAGACGATTCACCTGTTGATTCCGGAGGATAACTTTCTGTGTCCGTTCACGGAAACGCGTTTTTTTATTTTTTTATTTTTTTTCGAGCTTGGGCGAAATGTTAAGATTTTTTTGAATTTTTTTGTCGTTCGGTTCCAATATTCACAGTTCGATAAAATGATGAAAAAGAAAGAAAAAAATCGTACAGCAAGTTTCAAGAGATCGTTAGTAAAAGGGGGACTTTAATCTTCAAGATCATAATACATCTGGGTACGAAAAAAATTTTTCAAACCTTTTTGGAGTTGTTTGAATTTTTACAATTTTTTGAGAATGAAAGTATTCTTACTTTTCGGGACTGTCGAAGCTTCGAAATCTTTCGGCTAGACTACTTCAATTAAATTAAAGAAAAAAAAAAAAGTATAATACTCGATCTATGATCCTCTTTGTAATGCACGTTCGTAACATTTATAAATGAAAGAAATCTCCGAAATCTCTCAGAATATTGCTTCTTTAATTAAATTCATTAATATATTGAAATATTAATATAGTGAAATAAATACATTAATATAAGTATACAATGTGTGCACGTTTGTAACATTTAGAAAAAAATCTTCTGAAAATCTCTCAGATGGAGAGATTCTTCAATTAAATTCATCAATGTCAATAACATATATATGAAAAAAAAGGTGCAAAACTCGATCCTCTTTACAATGCACGCTCGTAATATATAAATATACAATGTGTGCACGTTTGTAACATTTAGAAAGAAATCTTCTGAAAATCTGTTAAATTTTTCAACTAAATTCATTAATGTCAATAACATATATATGAAAAAAAAAGTATAAAACTCGATCTTCTTTACAATGCACGCTCGTAATATATAAATATACAATGTGTGCACGTTTATATTTAGAAAGAAATCTTCTGAGATCTCTCAAACGGAGAGATTCTTCAACTAAATTCATCAATGTCAATAACATATATATATAAAAAAAAGAAAGATACAAAACTCGATCCCCTTTACAATGCACGCTCGTAATATATAAATATACAATGTGTGTGTTTGTAACATTTAGAAAGAAATCTTCTGAAAATCTCTCAGATGGAGAGATTTTTAAACTAAATTCATTAATGTCAATAACATATATAAAAAACATATATAAAAAAAACATATATATAAAAAAAAGGTACAAAACTCGATCTTCTTTATAATGCAGGCTCGTAATATATAAATATACAATGTGTGCACGTTTATATTTAGAAAGAAATCTTCTGAGATCTCTCAAACGGAGAGATTCTTCAACTAAATTCATCAATGTCAATAACATATATATATAAAAAAAAGAAAGATACAAAACTCGATCCCCTTTACAATGCACGCTCGTAATATATAAATATACAGTGTGTGTGTTTGTAACATTTAGAAAGAAATCTTCTGAAAATCTCTCAGATGGAGAGATTTTTAAACTAAATTCATTAATGTCAATAACATATATAAAAAAAAGGTACAAAACTCGATCTTCTTTATAATGCAGGCTCGTAATATATAAACATACAATGTGTGCACGTTTATATTTAGAAAGAAATCTTCTGAGATCTCTCAAACGGAGAGACTCTTCAGCTAAATTCATCAATGTCAATAACATATATATAAAAAAAAGAAAGATACAAAACTCGATCCCCTTTACAATGCACGCTCGTAACATCTAAGAGACGAAAGAAATCCCCGAAATCTCCCAGATGTCGCTTCTTCGATTAAATTCATAAACGCGAATTTGCATAAACATATCGCAGTTTAGCGAACTACCGTTTCCGGCAGATCGTTATCAAAAAGGCAATAAGAACGTCGTTTCGAGGAACGCGTTCGACTTGCAATTGAATGGACAGCCGAACGGAGAACTTAATGGACGGTCAATTAACCGGTCGAAAAAAGAAGAAAAAGAAAAAAAAAAAAAAAAAGAACAGTCACGACACGGGACAGATCGACGTTGATCGAGAAGCAGGCAACGTCGAAATTAATCTTCGCCGGAGCCTATCGGCGAAACGGACCCACTGTTCGTTCGCTGGAAGACCGGAAACTCCCGTGGTATTTAGCTCGGTAACCTTCGTGAAACGAAGGAAATTATTCGCCACCGAACGGGAACACCTGTCAGTCAGTGGTTGCAACGTGTCCACGGGCAGATCGTGGATCGATTGCACCTCCGCTGGTTAATTAACCAATCAGACTGTCCGTGGAATTTGCGAGAATGTCGTCGAGCGTTGCATGACTAATTGCGCTTCCCTCGCGGCACGACCGATCGAGATCTCGGGCTTGCGATTTTTTTTTGAACGGTTGCCGTTTCGTTTGATTTTCAGTGAATCGAGCTGTAAACGAGTAGATTGGAGAGATTGAAAGATTTCGAATTCTTCTGGACAGTGTATACGCCAACTGTTCCGTATGAAAAGTATCTTGGTTTTGATAAATCGAATGACGAACTAACGAATGACGAAGCTCGATGAATTCGAGACAAGGTACAATTGAATTAAGCAATTATGGACAAATTCAGTGGTAGCGATTTCATTACCATGGCTACGTGTAATGATAATAGAATTTTATGCCACGTTGCCATATTTTCTTTTATATTTTATACAGACGAAAACCAATCTGAAAGAAAGGCTGTATGAAATAAAAAAATAATTAAGATGATTAGTAAACTAAAAATTACGCAAAACTATACGTAAAAATGCAGGAAAGCGTATAAATACATAAACTAATAAGTTACAGCTATCGTTACAGTATTCAGCGTGTGAAACAAGTTTCCACCCAGGTTCTACTATTTCAGACCTGTTCGTTAAAACACGAGTCTTGAACGAACAGAACCTATGAAAATGATATATGGATATTATCACGCATTAAATACATGCGGTAGCACAAAATCCGTGAGAATCGCGCCGTTTTCGCGACGAAGGAACCGTTCGCCTAGCGTTTTACCATCATAGACGTTATTAAAAAACCGCAGTTACAGCCATACATATTAATGAACTGGTTTTCTATTCGTCACGCTTTTAATTTACAAGATCGTTACATTGTCTTGGACGTGCTTTCTATTCCCTGCCGCGTCTGACATAGATTTTTCACTTGCTTCAAGCTGAACTGATATTTAGTAGAGGATACAGTACTTTTTAATCGTTCTTTCGTAATGTTCATTTTTGCAACTTGATTCATTCAAATTCATGGACAATATAATCTATTGAGAAAGAAGTATTAGTAATAAGTTCGTCACGTGTTTTTTTTAAAAGAGCGTCAAAGGTCGTTACTTTCATAAATAAAATCCTAAATATATTAAACAAGTATATTAAATTTATTTCTAAATATATTGCACAAGTCATTTATCTTCTTTGATTATTAAACTTATTAAACAAGTATGTTAAATTATATTTCTAAGCAAGTATGTTGAATTTATTTATAAAATTTTATTTATAATTTTATTTATAAAATTCTAAATATATTAAGTTTATTTCTAAATATGTTAAACAAGTCATTTATCTTCTTTGATTATTAAACTCATTAAGAATAAAAAACAAGTATATTGAATTTATTAAAATCCTAAATATATTAAATAAATATATTAAATTTATTTCTAAATAAATTTATAATTCTATTTCTATTCTAATATTTATATTTTTAAATATATTTATTTCTAAATATATTACACAAGTCATTTATCTTCTCTGATTGTTAAACTTATTAAACAAGTATGTTAAATTATATTTCTAAGCAGGTATGTTGAATTTATTAAAATCCTAAATATATTAAATTTATTTCTAAATATGTTTAACAAGTCATTTATCTTTTTTGATTATTAAACTTTAATTAAGAATGAAAAACAAGTATATTGAATTTATTAAAATTCTAAATATATTAAATAAATATATTAAATTTATTTCTAAATATATTGCACAAGTCATTTATCTTCTTTGATTGTTAAACTCATTAAACAAGTATATTAAATTTATTAAAATTCTAAATCTATTAAACAAGTCATTTATCTTCTTTGATTATTCCAATGTGTATGTGTCTATATTTTCCAAGTTATTTAATAATTACCTATAAGAAGAAATTTGCCAAATTAATATTACCAGTATCGTAAATCCCTCTCAGAAAACTCCACTCGAATCACTGAAAAATCCGTCTGACCATCGATTCTCTAAAATTCAATTCCACCATTTCGAGAATGACTTTCGAGCTGATAAATTTATTTTATTTTAATTGTTGGAAATCTCTGCACGAGGCAGAAACGAGGGGCACGGATCAATAATGGTACGAAGAAGCCATCGAACCTCCTTGATCGTCGCTCGAACGACGCCGCTATCAACGCTCTCGGCCATGGAATCCTCAACGAAGGATTCATATAATCGTCGATTCACGTTCGCAATGGTTCGGAGAGTTTCAAGATTAGGCGGTGCGACTGTAGGAAGAAAGGACCGGCCAAACGGGAGAAAGAAAGAGACGGGACACAAAAGAAAGAAGATGGGAAAGACGCGAGAGAACGAAAGGAGGAGAGATGCATTGCACGCGCGCGCGGATGGAAGGTGCGGACGTGTACCTGTGAGCAGGTGCATCGCAAGGTCTCGGTCCTCTCGTTGGCTTCTTCTTTCTCTCTCTCGGTGCCGCACAATCGGCCGATATAGGGGACACGAAGTTGATCGGGGACCCCGAGTCCGTGCTCACCGTAAAATTGATCGATTGGAAAATTAAACATCGTCACGGAGACGACGCTGTTGCTGTTCGAATCGCTTCGCACGATCGAGACGATCCTAGAGACGTTAGCCGGCTTGCCTCTGTCAGTCGATTTTCAATTTTCTCGGATTTCGAGAGCGGAGATGGATAATTCAATGCTTTACGACAGCGAGTCTTCCTTGATGAATTCGAAATGCACGAAGTTCGTTCATCTCGGCAATGCAGATTTTATAAAGGAAATCCTTTTACCCTGCCACGTTAAGCGACGCATTTGCAAATATAGGAAATCTATAAGAAAACTGTACTCTGCGCTATATACAGAAAGGTGTAACTGCGTTAAAATTAAAGCTACGACAGTTGTATCTATATTTCGGACGTGTATGAAATTAATGCCTGGTTAACCTCTTTGCACGGATGTCGAGAACTTTTCATCCCAAATTGCAACGTTTCCTCAGTTTTAAGTATATTTAAATGTATATTTAAGTATACTTTAACCCAGGCGAAACGAATGATAAGTTTGTTACTTATTTAGTATAATTTGATTTGATCATTTCTATCCATAGTGATATCATACCGACGAGTTCGAAAGAAGAAGGAAGCGACGATTTTATGTGTACGGTACGGTCACTCGTTATGGTCCGCGAACCAGTTGCCAGCTCAAATGGTTAAACATTGAAAATATTGAAAGTTTGTCAGATTGACGCCTATTTGAATTAACACGGCAATTATGATAAACTCGACACATTCGACGATATTAGGCTATTGATACACACAATATATATAGACTTGTTCGAAAAGTAATCGAATACGAAAAAGATTCAAAAAACGAGATGCGATCGCTAGTATTCGTTGCCTCAACGGCAGAAACTTTGAATCGTGATTCCAATTTTTAGAATTACGTTATTTCTAGTTTTGGCAGTTTAAAGACTATAACGATATAACGCACGGTTTGCCCGAAAAATTCGTTAATTAAAATGAGAAAATCGCTTGCACTTTGCGTTGCGTTGATCACCGAGAATTTTGAATCCTACTATTTTCAAGATTTCTGTACGATTCATTCACTGTGCAAAGTGATAATAAGCGCTTTCTTCATCCGGTTCCTCGGAGTTACATGGCGGAATGATCCGCGACTGATTTCCAGGATACAATAGCGTACAGAAGTATCCGCGAGCATTCGTCGATTTTCTCCTTTCTGTTGAAAGCGTTCGCGCGACCTTCGGGAATTCGCAGTCTGCATAACGCATGCGGGCGCCTTAATTGTACGTGTACAACATGTTTTACTTGCGGCCATTAATAGCCCATGCGTGAAAATATCGAAGTAAGGGTACTGGTTATAAAAATGCCCGAACACTCATCTTCCCTGAGCTTAACTTACGTTTTTTGTCCATTGAGCTATTTTATGTATACTGATTACATGCGTTCTCTATTTTCGTACCGAGGCTAACATTGAAACCCTGTTTCATTTTGGGATCGATATGCCAAAGCAAATGACAGTTAATTTTATTGCAAAATTTCATACGCCGCTCGCAGTTGCAATACTGCAAGGAATATAATATACGTATAATAAACTGCTAGAGCTTAAACGAGTATTGAGTTTTCGTATGTGCAAAATATTGTTTCATCGTTTCATCGCACAATGGTGATCCAGTTAGATCGTACTCAGTTGACAGAATGATTAAAAAGTTCAATCGTTTGTTAGTCGAGTGAATTCGCAATTTTTTCAATATTTCGAGTAACATTTGAATGTGCAACGTCAGCATTTTTTCCCATTTATGTGCGTGATACGAAGACATTTTAAACAGAATCCAGAATTGTGGCAGTAGAAGCTTCACGTCCACATTCATCGATCTATAGTTTGTTTTATTACAAAGTTATAACAGTTATAAATGTCTCCAATTTTTCGCAATTTACTGCAAATTTAATGTACGTTCGTGGCCACTATAAATTTATACATAAATTAAATTTATTTTTTTAAAAATAAACGTGGATATTAATAAATACGACAAACATTCAATTTCTAAATATATATTTATTTTTTTTATTTTCCAAAAAAAGTATATATATTTATATATATTTAGATCATTTACTTTCGAGACAGTTAAAATTATTGAGATAAATTAATTAACCCTGATACAAAAGGTACGAAATAAATAATTCTAACAATCGTTTAATAATTTTCTTAAAGGTCCTATAGTGTCTCGGATTTTATATCATCGTTAGCATCAAGGTATTTTTCATAAAAATTGAATTGAGTGTACGTTCGTTAGAATGATATTTGGCTACGATTCTAGAACTCTAAGTGAAAATGTATGTTTCGATGTTTTCGCTGTCGTACAAAGAAAATCGAAAGGTACATGCCTGAATGGTCTCCTGCTTTGTTACATCGGAGGAACAATTTATTTCTCCAGCTGTCACGATTAGTTCCAGTCGACGGCTTCTAGTTCCTTTCAAAGGAACCTTTGAAGCCAGAATATCCTCCACTGTATGAAACAACTAGGTTGATACTATTTTATTGCAAAGTGAATATCGTTTCAGTTAATTAACAACTGATTAAAAAAAACAAAAAGATAGGTAAAATATATTCGCATTAATTGATTAGAAGAGATATCAAGGATATACAAGGGAGGGGCAAGTTTTCTCAGAACTAAAGTATACCAAAATTCGAAACCTATTGCGCTGGAATGACTGTTTGTCCCAAAATTGCAACATTTTCTCAGTTTTAAGTATATTGACAATTAATAAATTTATTACTTCTTATCGTAATTTCTATCCATAATTATATTTATTTACTATTTTTAAATTGCACATAATATGTCAACACTTTACAAATTCTTTCTCATATTAGATACCATTTTTGAAGCAAACGTGCATTTTGTAACACAAATTATCACATAATGTATAACATATCAATAACAGAATGGTATTTCATTATATAACGAGTGGTATACCGATGAATTCAAAAAGAAGACGAGCTGTTGCATTGACGGCTCGGTCACTCGTTATGGTCCGTGAACCAGTTACCAAGCGCGGGAGGCTAAAGACCCGGAAGACCCACTAAAATTTGAAACTGAAACGTATCGAAAACTCGAATCGAACGAAAAATCTGTAAGCAAAAGGGTGAAAGAATACCACAACGCGAAATTCGACGAATCACGTTGGAAGCAATCTCTCTACGTGATACTCCACCAGGTGTGACGATAGTTCGGTAAAAGAGGCCTTCGTCTCGTCGACGACAATTGACTGAGGCTTTTACAGAATCGGAAACGAGGGGGCGTGAAAACGGAAATGTAATAATCACGCCAGTGACCGAAGTGGTCGGAGGCGTAAATACTTGAGGGTGGCGGCGGTGAGACGAAGAATCGAAACGCTATTACGTCGGCCTATTCTCTCTCGAGGATCGGCGTCGGAGGCAATCAGGCAAATGATGACACGACTGCAGCCCAGCAGCTGCTTGCCTCGCGTCGATGATCGCCGCCCTCCTGGTCTCAGCCTCTGTGCCTCTGTCGTCTTCGATCGTGCTGGAATCCCGTTTCCAAAGAATTCCTCGGTCCTTTCCCGTAACTACGTGCGAATCGACGATCACGCGGCGACAATGGCCGTCCGGCTACCACCTCGATATGGGATTCTGCGAGTATCTTTGCGTAGCGGATGAATTCCTTATGAGATATTCGCGACGATCGTGCTGAAGTTATTCAGAAGGAGGAGGAAGATTTAGAGGAGTAAGCATCGAGAGATCAAGGTCTGCTTGAAGCGTGAGAATGAAAAGCGTGATTTAAATGGTCTTTGCAATTTTTTTAACACAGTCACGTTGTATTTCAATTTATTGCACATACCTGCGTAAAAGCCTGCATTTGTTTCAATAGTGTTTGCTTGTTGTATTTATGCAACTTTTTCGTTTTAAAAGTGGCACTTGACGTAAAAAAAGAACAGTCTGTAGACTTGTTAATTTGTTAATTGATATGTTACACGTTGTGTGATAATTGTGTTACAAAATACACGTTTGTTTCAAAAATGGTATCTAATGTAAGAAAGAACTTGTAAAGTGTTGACATATTATTAAAAAATACACGTGCAATTTGAAAATAGTAAATAAATATAATTATGGTATAAAATATTATTAATTAAATTAATATTTTATATATAATTTATTAAAATTAAATATAACCTAATAAAATAATAAAATTAATTAAAAAATTCTTTGTTGTAATTAATGAAAATTAAACGAGCGAATTAAAATTAATAATTATAAATTATTATAAAGTGCCAGCAATAGCGGTTGAACTTAGATTATAAGTTAATGATTAATAAATCTCATTATGATAAAAATAATTTTATACAAAATTTAATAACTATAGGTATTAAGATAGTACATCGTAATAAATACGAACGATCATTGAATATTAAAACTAGAAAAAAGACTCCTTAATTTCTTAATATACATTTCACAAGCATACACGTGTAGCTCAATATTCAGCTCTGATATTCGCACGTATTCAACAACGTAATGTCCTCACATTTACGAACGATATAACGTATTATACGCAAGTTTCTCCGCAATAATGCAGGGAGTTGTGGAAAGAATTGCCAAGTGACTCCTTAAATCATGGTTAAACAGGCTGCCTCGTTATTAACATTCGATTAGGGAGTATGATTTAAGGGGGAACCGATGAAGGGGGACGGGACTGATAATTCCGTGGTAACTGTTCCGAATGAATTATAGGTTTCCACCGTATCGCGTGCCATTTCCTCGACGCACGATAAATAAACGTAGAAAGCGGCAGAACCGCAGAAATCGTATCGTAATTTGCACACTGCGAATCCCGCTCGTATCTGTAATTTCGATTTCGTTACCACGGATGTAACGATCCGCGATGATTCTCCGTTCTGTCTTTATCGTAATCCATCCGAACCGCCACGGAACACTTAAATATGACCGTACGTCTGACTTTCTCTCGACATCCTCCACTGTCAACGCTAGGTCAACGCGTGTGTGTTGTTCAGAGATTCGTCTAGTTGATTCGATCTCTGAAAGAAAATTTCAACCGCTAACACCGTTGAATGAAATTTGCTAATAATAAAATGTCAGATGGCGATGGCTGCGAATCGTAAATCATTTGTCGGGCAATACTAATTTTACGACTCAACATATAGAATCCACAGAGACTAAAGATATTTTTCATTGTTTTGCGGATGAGCAATTCTATAAATTCATGATAGGTGTGTGTGCATATATATATATATATATATATATATATATATATATATATATATATATATATATATATATATATATATATATATATATATATATATATATATATATATATGTTCGATTGATGGTAAAGTGAATTTAAATGGAATTTCACGATATTGAGTTTACGTTGAAAGCAAGAAAGCGAATGACGCTCGTTTGTACGTCGGTGACGTTAGCGTTGGTTCATCCATTATTCACCGTTCATCCATTTACCTCATTTACCTCGTTCACTTCGGCGTCCATCGCCAGAAAAACCAGCAACCGGACACTCCGTAACGCCGCACATCGGGATTCGAGGAATGCATCGTGGAAAATAAACGCGGGTTTCTCACTTCTGCGAAAGTGTCTTTCTTCTCCTCTTTTTTTTTCCAGCTATAAAAAAATATAAATATAATTGACGATAAAGATGAAATTGAATAGTATAAAATTCTAATTATTTCTGTTGAATTTTTTTTGATAATATTTAAAAGTCTAATTGATAAAATTGTTAAAAATTCATAGATAATTCATTTTATCATAAAACTATCAATTATTATTAAATATATAATTAAACATAAATATATTTTTAAAAAATTGAATTATTTTATTTATTAGATAATAAATAATATATAATTTATATATATATATATTTAATTTTTAAAATTAATATTAATTTAAAGCTTATATTTAGCTTATATTCCCCCCCCCCCTCCCCCCTCCCCCTGCGTGAAATCACGTAGATTTTCAATTTTCAGATATTTTAAAGTGCAAAGAGAAAATTAAAGCACAATTTTTAATAAATAATAAAATTATAATAATAATTAAATATCTCCACTTTAAAATTAATTGAGATCTACTCTGTCTCAAGTCTCGTGTTTGGATGCGCAAATGAAAAGAAATAGAAACTGCCCTTGCAGAGCTTCCGAAAAAATGTAAAACCTAACGCCAGGTTAAATGATTTAATTATTCAAGAACTTGTTCGTGATCAGTAGTAATTATCTCAAGTAAGGACTTCGCGATGTGGATAGACAAAGATTCGATGATAAAACAGACATCAACAGTTAGTGACCATTTGAATCATTTATTGCTAATATAAATACCATTCTTTTACAAATCGGCTGGACCTAATGAGAGTCCACAACACGCATAAAAAATATCATCTAACCGAGCCTAGTGACGGAATTAATGCTACTGCGTTCGACAAATTGCAATACGTTGAGAGAAATGGAAAGAGAGATAGAAAGAAGAAGGAGCAAGACAGAGAAAGAGAGAAAGTGAGAGAAAAGAGTGATGGGGGGAGGGGGAGGAGAGGCAAAAGAAAAAAAAGTGAAAGAACGAAGACTGTGATGGAGTGCTTGTCTTCTTTTTCTTCTTATCTTCCACCTCGTCGAACAATCGTTTCGCCGATCGTCGAGTGAAAAAGAAAAAAAAAATAAAAATAAAAATAAAAATATGATGCTATCAATCGTTTCATCGATCGTTCGACGATTGTCCTCGTATATTATTTTTATCGCTTGAAAATTCCTCGC
This sequence comes from Frieseomelitta varia, assembly GCF_011392965.1. Lineage (NCBI taxonomy): Eukaryota > Metazoa > Arthropoda > Insecta > Hymenoptera > Apidae > Frieseomelitta > Frieseomelitta varia. Next base: position 161,661 of record NW_025109516.1, read on the forward strand.
TACATATCTCAATACTTTTATCGCATTGATCGAAACATACTATGCACAAGAATTAATTAAATGATTAATCAAATCACGAAACAAAATCTATAAGCTATTTTCACGGTGCTGCTTCGACGCTTTGTTCTCGTTTTTTTTTTTTTTTTGTTTTTTTTTCGTCTTCTGTTTCGAGAAAGTGTAAAGAACTTTCCTCGGCAAGTCTTCCGATGATCGGTGTCTCGAATCAGTCAGACTTTTGTCTACTTTCTTAACATAATTTTTTTTGCTGTATTTCTTCTGCTTTTTCCTTTTTTTTTTTTTTTTTTTTTTTTTTTTTTTTTTTTTTTTTTTTTTTTTTTTTTTTTTTTTCTTTATTCTTTTGGCTAATGCTTTTTTCTTTTAGCTTAATATACTTTTCTTTTCGTTGAATTCTTTTTGTCACCTGATCCTAATGCAAACTAGCTCGAACTTGTTCTATTAAGTACCTAATAACGATGTGGCACGATTAATTTGTACAAATTGCCTAAACGATATAGCGCGCGTTTTGAAAAATTTTCAAGGCTAAGTTTCATTCACTTCGTTCATACCTTTTTCTCCCCCCCCCCCCCCCCAAGAAGATTTACGCACGAGAATTATCCCCTTAATCATTTATTTAAATATCGACAAGTTAATTTCCATTTTTATACATATTTTATGTACAGCTCGAGAATTTCCAGCGCTTTTCGAAAATCGTTTAAAATGCACGCGTATCTGTGATCGATAAAATCCCTTTGTTCCTTAATTAAGCGGTTTCTAAAGCGTCGCTTCGACGTTCGAACGTCGGATCATCCGAAATCACGTGATAAAAAAAAAAAAATTTCTTTCGTCGAAGACTGAAATCACTTCGGAGTTGTTCGCTAGAGTTGTACCAGCTAATTAAATCTAACTTCGCTAACGCGGACTAATTTCATTCGCGAGCGGGAAACGGTGCAAACGAACGCTAAGTTGTTCTTTTAAAAAATTTCCATTGCACTATTCGAGCGAAAAATTCTTGTAAGTAAAATCTATATACTGCGAATCAAATTCAGAATTCTTTACAGAAAAAAAGAAATATATATATATATGTATAATTATATAATATATTTATTATATATTATATATTTATATTATAAATTATTATGATATATATATATATTTTGGAAATATACGTATATATATATATATATATATATATAAAGAAAAAAGCAAGAAGAGAATGACTATTGCATTCTCGGTCCTCGTTTCTTATCACTGAACACAGTATTGAAGCTGCTTCTATAAAAATCAAGCCAACCATTCCGAAACATGCTTAAAACAAAGATTGATCCATCAAAAAGACGTACATACGTTCTCTGCAGCGTGCAAATGAGAAATAACCCAGGCTCGTCGCGTCAAAAGTCGCCAAGAAATGATCGAACTCTCATAGTTCAACCCCTCCCCCCTCCCCCGCCCTCTTCCGATAAAAATTCAAAGTTCGTTTTTATTCAAAGTACCGTTCAAAAACCCCACGGTCCTCTGTAATGTACAATCAAGAAACAGCCGAACGACACGTCGTCGTTTAAAACTCCTGCAGTCCCTTCGATGATAATTAAAGATTCATCCGGATTCGAGGTACCCTCCCTTCCGGTTCGATCACCATTCGAAGAACACAAGCGTCACGCAAGAAATCGGCAAAACGAACAGTCTTGTGTCTGCAAGATTTCAGTGTCGTTCTGTGCCCTGAACTTTTACTTCCGCAGTTTTTTGTTTTTTGTTTTTTTTTTTTTCTTTTTCAGGAATCTCCTTCGAGAATCACACGGAGGAACTCTCCCTCCGAAAGCTAGGACGATCTTCGTGGTTGTTGCTGCTGTTGTTGTTGCGTGTAGAATCCGAATGGTCTGGACTCGCCGGTCGGTGAAGAAAACGACGTGCCGGTGCTGATTGACGGAGAGGTCACCGACGGGCCGGATCCCGAGGCTCGTTGTACCGAAGATTTTTGTTGATTCACGCTGGTGATCGTCTGTTGGGACCTCAGAGGGACCGGAAGCGGCCGTTGCACCTTCCGACTATGATGGTGACCGGGAGTACGATATCCTTGATGGGCAGGACCCGTTGGCCTTAATCGCGGTCGTCCTGGACCTCGTCGAATCGCTGGCGCGCTTCCTCTGCCTGGGAGGGAACCCAATGTGCCCACTGGACCCAATGGACCTACAGAACTGGGACCATCGCCTTCTATCGGCCCGGACGTTCCTTGCACCACTATAACATTAAATAACGATCGTTCAAGTAATTTGTCATGCTCGTTTCATAGTTTTTAAGGGGTCAGAGCAGTGTGAAATTTTCAATGAATCGATTTTTTTTTTTTTTTTTTTGTTTTAAATAGTAGTTTGAAATCTTGGAAATAAGATACAAAAGGTCTAGCTAGCTCTCCAAAGTATACGTAATTTTTAGGCCCGTCACACTGTCCTGCCCCCTTAATTAAGAAATCAGTTTTCCATTGGTTTTCTTTATTTCAGGGACTACTCTTCTTGGGAGAAAGATGTATACATTGTTGGCTCCATACGATTTCAACTGTAAGAAACGCTAGATGATAATTATCAAAGGATTTTAACCTCTTGCGCTGGAATGATGCACGTTGGGAATTTTCTGTCCCAAAATTGCAATATTTTCTCAGCTTTAAGTATAACCCAGGCAAAATGAATAATAAACTTATTACTTCTCAATAATTTCTATTTCCGGTGATATCATACCGACGAGTTCAAAAAGGAAAGCGACGAATTATCGTATACGGTTTTGGTCACTTGTTATGGTCCGCAATCAGTTTTGCCAGCGTAAGCGGTTAAATATAAATTTATGAGAGGAAAAAAAAGAAGGATTTAGAAGTTCCAAAAAAGTTCCAGAAGCCGAGTTCTTCCTCTAAATATGAAGATATCTCTCTCTCTCTCTCTCTCTCTCTCTCTCTCTCTCTCTCTCTCTCTCTCTCTCTCTCTCTCTCTCNTCTCTCTCTGTATTCCGAAAAATACGATCACCACGAGAGACCACACGTCGGATTCATCAAAAGGTTATCGCGCGTAAAGAAACGTTTCCCGTGGAGAATCGATTGGACGTCTGTCGGCGTGAAAATCACCGAGGAAAATCGGCGTGGCCGATGCAGCGACGGGGACGATAGGCCTGAAGATAACGAGCGAAATGCCCGTGAGGTACGAATTTCGCGGGGAAGGAGGACGGCGCGGCGTCGGCCACGCGGGGCTCCTGCAACTTTTCACGATTATAATGGCAGATGCAGGGTACGAACGGGGCCCTCCATTTAACGTGGAGTGGTCTGACCAGTTAATCGGTTATTCACCGGTACAACGCGGCACGGTACGAAGACAAACTCGAGGATCGTGCCGTGGCATCTATTCGACTGATCGTAAACGCAGGAGCCGGCCACGAGGACAAGCACAGCCGGGGCCAGGAGAGGAGAGGGAAGAGAATTTAATGAGATAGCGAGAGAGAAAAATTCTGGCCGCCGAAGGAGGAGGAGGAGGAGGAGGAGGGTGAGTGACAGGGTCGAAGGTCAGTAGCCGAGCAAGGATGTACGAGGAGGACGGTGCTCTGTCTCCTTCCAACTCTCGTCCTTCTTTCCCCTCTTTCTCTCTTCCCTCTTCCTTCCTTCCTTTCTTCCTTCCTTTCGCCTATTCTTTTTTCCCCCTTTTTCCACTCGCGCACACACACGGCTTCGCGCCGTTCGTTCAAGTCGTCGACATTCCTTGGCACGTTCCCGATCCTTTCAGGAGACGCTCTTCAGAGCCACCTCGGCGAACAGAGAGGAAGAAGTTTGAGTGGCCACTTGGCAACAAAGGGGCCACGAGGGTGTGGAAAAGCTCCGGAGGGACCGGTTTTCTCATTATTATATACACGGGGCTCCTCCGGTTTTCCGTGCGCTCGATTCTAACGAGATTTCCAAGGAGGCGCTTCGCCCCGCGAGATCCTCGAACCAGCGTACGTTGGTTCCTTCGGATAACAAAGAATGTCCTGGAGGTGTACTTGATGCAACTGCTGACTCGCGTTGCGAGTTTGTCGCGAGAGCGTCGAACCGTTTGTAGAAAAGGGAGAAAATGGTAAGGGAGAGAAGGGTGTTTCGAACACCCTCTGAGAAACGAACATGGTGTTCGTCTTGATCTTGATAAAACAAAACGTATTATATTATGTTATTTGTTATAACGAACGTCCTGTGTGTATAGTCTAAAATGTCGTTTATTAACGTTTCCTGGACAACCTCTATAATACCTTTTACCTAAACTTCAAATAACAAGATGTTATACGACTAAACTTCAATAGCCTCTAGCTAGATCAAGATAACAATTAGACCAACTATTAATATTAATTTTCTACATCAAATACTAAAATACCAAAATATTTCTTTTCCAGCCACCAATCAACAGAGTGAGAGGAAATCGACGAAATGGACTTATCATCGTATTTCCCTCCTACAGTCTTCAATTACTGGTTCAATGGAGGAATGTCAAAAATTCGAGAGAGAGAGAGAGAGAGAGAGAGAGGAAAATGAAAGAGGAGGAACCGGTCCCTAATTGGTTTAATATCCAACCGAGAGCGAAATCAGGAGGAAAGAACGAAACACCGAGGGGTCGGTTTAAAATATTTTCGCATATATATCGAGGGTCCCGCGATTCCCGCGGAAAGCACGCGTGGGCGAGATCCCAACCGGGAGATAGAGAGTCCGGTGCGCGCGTACAAAGAAAGAGGGTTCTCGAGAAGTTTCGAGGCTGGAAGGGCGAATGGAACGCGAGGATCCGCGGAATGCCGACCGTCCGGCTGGCAATATCCTTGCCCCGTCCTATCTTCCCGCATTATCCTGCCGTATCTCAGCCGCGCAACACACAGCCAAACTCTCTTACTCCCTGCCCGTTTTCGTCCTTTGCCACGACGCGGCCTCTTTCACGGTGTCTCGAGACGCTCTCTCGCCTCGAGCACCCTGGAACACCGGAGAAAATTATTGCATTCTAAAGCAGGAGACAATGAAATAGTTTTGCCAATATCCCTCCGGCTAAACGACCGTCGTTCCTCGCCAATGAGGATAATGAATCGCCAGAATCTCGTTATCGTAATGCCGACGGATGGCTTCTCAGCCGGAAGGAAGCTGTGGAGACGGTTTCTCGACTGTTAGAACATTTGGAAATAATTCATTCAAGTGCATACAGATTGGCATGCGTGAATAAATTTAAACGCTTCCTTCTGACAACGATCGGCAAATTCATATTTACATTTAAAGGAACAGGAAGTAAGTAATATTGAAATCTGGATCTTGATCTAATTTTTACCATCAATAATCACTTCATTTAGGTAAAATGGATAAAAATAACAATTGATGTTAATTCTCTGATGGGCTGTACAAATTAGGATTGTTCGTTCGCAGAAAAGCATTTGTAATATTTGAGTTTAAAATGTAATGTAAAATACAGATGTTAGACTTTGGCCTGTGAAAATTGATAACACATGTCTAAAATGTACTAAAGTCTCACTTGTACAGTTTTAATTTCCGCCCATCAAAAAATTAATGTAAATAAGAAAGCAATGTAATTGAAGACAGATTGAAAATTGATACGGATATTTGACTCAAGTGTTCAACATTCAAATGTTAGAAGGATTGAAATATTTGTTTCTAACTACATTTTGGCAAGATTTCAGAAAAGGAATCGGCTCTATCGTCGCGGAAGTAGCGAGTTCATAGCTGTAGAGGTTGTATCAAGCACTCGAACTGGTTGGAATTACTTTCCGTTACATGACACGGAAATATGATGAAAGCGATGCGGACGAACAAGATGACACGGTACGGTACGGTGAGGTACGGCACGAATCCACAAAATCCAATCCCTCGTAGACCTCTTGGAATGGGTTACCTATTCCCCGATGGAAACAGAGTTACCTATCCATTGCGAGAAATTATGCAAACGATACCTAAATAACGAACAAGGTCGATACTTGTGAATGTGATTTAAGGAAGTAACAAAATTTGATCGACTCCGGTAAGGAAAGATTGAATAAAATTCAATGGAGATTGTTTAACTTACATTCGTAGATACGTTGTACAAAGTATGTTCTTTAGGGGAGTATAGTGCGAGCAGAATTTTAGAAATGTAGATGAGAGAGCAAGCATTATATGTCTTGCTCTTATTTGCAAAAATGCATCTCAAATGAAATCCTCTATCGTTTCTCAAGAGTGAGTAATGAATTTTCATTGAAATTGAAACAAATCAGAAATCTTATTCTGCATCTTGAATTATTAAGTTAAGATAAAATGTAAATGACGAAACGTATAATTAGCAGACTGTTGATAGAAACGATCAGTAGTAATAGAAAGTGATGGTAGTAAAAGTAAATAGAAAGAAACGTTAAATGTTTGCAACTAAGAAAATTTCCACCTTTTCCAGGCATTACAGAAATAAAAGATTAAATTTCAACGTGACACTAACGTGATATAACAATTTGATTTCACAATGACAAATCCAAGGAATTTTACAAAGGACACGTAAAGCAGTATGAACACGGACGAACATTGTAAATCGAATTTTGTAAAAGATATATACCGCGACAAAACAGACTGAGGATAATCATCAACGTGGAGGGAATTCACGGAAATCGCGAAGAGAAAGGAACACAGGCGAAATGAATAGAGAGGAAAAACAAACGGGGCGAAAGAAAGGAGGCAGAGTAAACGAAGTGATAGTCGAAAGGGGAAGGTAAGTAGAAAGGACAGAGAGGGGTGTGAGTGAGTTCCAAAAACCTAAGAAGAACATCATCGATCGCAGCTGTCGCGTTCGCTCCGCACCTGCTATTGTCCGCTCGCCTTCCAGTCGACGACAAGTGAGAGAGGGAACCGACCCCTTTCCTTTCCGTATATGTAGCACGAAACAGCGTACGAGCGTGCGCGCGTGCATGAAGGTGCTGTGCACGTTGCCCGCGTAAACTTCGGTCCACGTGTCGTTGCGTGAGGGCCACCTACTCGTTTTCGTGCGACTCGTTTTCATCAGTCCCTCTTCTCGCTCCTCTTTTCTTTCTTTTTTGACGAAACTGTCTTCCCTCTCTTCCTCCGTTGTCGAAAACTTTGCGTTTCACACGATACCGCGCGTTATGCAGTGTTATACAATATAGTGTCGAAAATGCCGAATTGGTCGACGTTCGAGGCAACTTTTACATCCTTTTACATTCCCAACACTTTTTTGATACTATAGATCCGTTTTGAAATTATAACTGTATCTGCTTATGCACAATGAATTTTACGTTCGCGTTGTGATACAAGTTGCACATGAGAGAACTAACGGAAAATATTATATATCATATTATATAATATTATATAATACAAAAATATAATATGATACATAATATAAAAATATTATATAATATGATGTATAATTTAAAAATATTATATAATATGAAATATAATATAAAAATATTATATATCATATTATTGAATATTTTGTTAACAAAAAAATTAATATACATCGAGCAAAAATTACAGACGGATCATTCTTTCGTTTTCCCAGTCACGAGCCCTTTAATTTCTCATGCGCATACTTACTTGTTCAAGTACAAGTACCCAATAGTATCAAAAAAGAGTAGAAGACAAAAACAGAATGAAGAGACCAAATCCATCGTCCTTGTCAATTCAATCTACGTCCACTCTTGGAAACCAAAATGCAACCACTGTCCGACCAACTGAGAAACCAAAACGAGACCCCCGTCCCAGAAGACGGTGTGCAGCACTCGAACGTTTGAAAACTGCGAGCGAAAGAGTGAGTCATAAAATGGGGTGGATATCTCGAAGGGTAAATCGCATACCCTTAGGAAGGGCGCCAACTGTTCGTCGCAACACTTGCGCGCACATGTAATCGCGAGGGAATTTCGATGGATTTCACGTCAGTCAAGGGATATCCGCGGTGCCCAGGGGTGTTTTCTTTTTGCACCGAGAGCAAAATCCTATGAGAATCGGACCAAGTGGTGCGATAGAAGCAAAAGGGGAGGAGGGGGGGATCTATGAAAGAGTCAGTCAGGATTAACGATGTATCGATTCGAGGGTGCGTCACGAAAAGTCATTCTGATCGGGCAGGAGGGGACATTTCGAGTCTGGCCTTCCCGAAACTTCTCGCTTAATCCTCTTAACCGTATCGTTACCGTACGTACATTCTGACAGAATCAGCATGCGATTTCTCAGCGATTTAAAATCAGCCAAGGCAAATGCGGTTGGACGATACGGGATCTAAATGATTGTACAAAATTCTCTTTATAGGCGTATTACGCATTGTCGAGTGTATAAATTGAAATACTAGATAGTTGTTAGTCTCGTTGGCAATCCTTGGTCTACGTGGTAACAGAATCAAAGCAATATATATTTTACATTAATGAACTCATTACGTGCAAGTTGCATGCTTAAATATTCATCAGCAGACATCACACGATTCCGCGTAATGGTGATGAATCTATCGGACTGAATTACTCAAAATGATCCAATCTGCATTTCCGTACGTCCTTGTGAAAAAAGAAACCTTGGCACGGTTAGTAATACATTAATTTTTTAATGGCGTGATTATCTGTGACGAATATCTATGATGTTATCATCGTCGTCAATAACTACAGATATTCCTACTTTTTCAAGCAATGAATATTTACCGTGTTGTAAAGCTTGATCGCTGGTAGTACTGCTACTGGTTGGAGATAAAGATGTTGGTGATTGAGGATTGCTTCCAAGACCCTTAGACGGTGGATGAAGCAAAAGAAGGCCCCGACCCTTCCCACCAACGGGCCCTCCTCTACGAGAACCCCGAGGTCTTCCCCTCTTGCTAGTACCACGAATCGTAGGCCTTATCCGAACGCTGCTTCCGCTACTGAAAGACACGTGGTGATCGAGACGACTGACTTTTCCAGCATCTCCAAACTGATTCGCTCGTGATTGCCGGTTGTCACCGGAGGATGCCCCCACTGGACCATCCACATCGACAACCAGGCCGTCATTGCTCGTCTCATCCTAAACATATTAAAATATATAAGATTTATTAACTCCGTTTCCATTTTTTAGCCAGTTGAAGCTTTGTCGTTGATTCTTGAATATACACACCTCTGATTTAACAGGACTGGTGGGAACGCTATAGTCGTCCATGTTATCGAGAATCTGTTGGTGATTGTTAATTTGATACGATTGGACACCACCGGCTTGACTGCTTTCGTTAGAATTAGCTTGAACAATATCGCCAATTTTATCGCCATTCGCATCGGACAAACAAGGCTTCTTCGCGTCACCCTGGCAAAATATCAGTAAACGATTAAAACAATTATAGAAATTTGAGAAACATAAAAGGAACGTTCCAATAATAATTGCAGAAACTGAGAATGAAAAAGAAAATAGCGGCTCTAAGGACTCACCTTGACCGGAAGCGCGGTTAACTTCCTCTTCCGGTCTCTCTCTTTATAGTATAGGTTCGACTCAAGTCGGGCATCCTCCGCGTGCTGCTTTCTCTCCTCGCTCCGTTGGCTGTCTGAAATATACGAACACGGGCGTTGTATATGGGGACGTTCGTTACTTCTTTTCTTATTATTATTCGTTATTAGGGCATTAGCATAACCTAACGAGCATAATGTAATTGCATCCACGCTCTTTCCTTTCTCTACCATCTTTCGTCCCCTTTATTCCCTCTCTTTCTTTCTCTCTCTCTCTCTCTCTCTCTCTCTCTTTCTCTCTCTCCACCTCCTTGTGTGCCGGCTCGCATCTCGGCACGAGAATACAACTAAAATCACGCTTCAGCAAGCAAAAATGCGGTATAGTGTTCTATGTTTGCATTTCAAACTTTCATTTCAACAAGATTATAAAAAGCTACTTATTTTACAATAAACTCTGCTACACATTTCAATAAATGGTATACAACTGTACTAAATTAAAAGTTGGAGGAGAAGATTAAATAAAAATATTCACATTTGGCTTCAATTTCCTCGTCGTCCAATAAAAGGGAAACGACTTCCTTGGGCTTCAGCGTGTCTGGTTTGAAGTTTCCTCCGCTAATCACCATGCGTTGTATCTGCAAATATTTGAATTACATTTTCTTTTTATTATTTGAAAATTTAGCGTGACTTAAAACATGATTCCGATCCGTTTTCTCAATTTGCGGCTTAATTAACTTTTTAACTGCGAGTTGAGCGTACCTCGCTTTTTTCTCGAGCACGTTGCAGTATCCTTTCCTCGATAGTTCCCTTGCAAATTAATCGATATACCGTAACTTGTTTCGTTTGACCGAGTCTATGGGCCCGATCCATAGCTTGCTGATCCACCGTTGGATTCCAATCGCTATCGTAAAAGATTACCTATGAAATAAAATTTATTTCTATTTTAGTCGAATCATTTTACTCATGAGAAAAGAAATGTTTCGTATGAAAAGATACCATCTTTCAACGATCGAAATTCAGATATCTATTGTACGTGACGTTCTAAACAGGGACGCTTCTCTTTCCACTCGATATTCGAACGAGGGCATATGCAAATCGTAGCTTCAACAAATGAATGCCTGCAGCCTATGTTTGTGCACATCCGTACGTAACAGAATGCAGTTTCGGCAATGCAGGGGAACGATCCTGACCAAAAGTTCTTATCAATTCCACCATTAATTTGTAATGTCACTTTACTCGTGATTAAGATGTATGATCCATCGTCATAATTTCTTTGAAAAAAAAGAAAAAGAAATTTATTCGAGAAAGCTCGCACTATATCAACTATAATCGATTACCTCATCAATAAACGCATTCTTGCATTAATGAAGATCAACTTATTCGATCGATTATTCTATCAGAAAGCCAGTAACGATCTATTTTTGTATACGATCTAAGAATTTGTTACAAGTCTTTATTTTTAATAATATTTTTATATATCACGCGAAACGACACTGCATCAAATCAGCCTTGTTAAATCGATGATATCAAAGTTGCATAGTGAAGATTCAATGTTGTGATTAACATTCTGTCCACATGAAAATAGAATCGTGATTTCTCACGCTATGCTTCTTCGTTTTCGATCAATTACAATTGTACCCCCTAAGTTTCGAGCTATTTGTCATGTACAACAAAAGAAAGAACAAAAGGCGAACGGCCCGACTTTATGAAATCGTAAAGTGAATACGTACAAAGTACGAACCGATAAGACATAGGATAAGATTACTAACCGTGTCTGCGGCAGTGAGGTTTATTCCCAGGCCTCCAGCTCGAGTACTCAGCAGAAAGACGAATATGTCCGCCCTGAAACACGAAACAAAGTCCATGTAGATCGAACAGTCGAGTACGACACGTTTTTGTATGTAAATTAATTCGATACGCTGGTGGTGCACTTAAAGGATTTCCAGTACAAAAGCTGAATATATTTTATCATTTTCAAGATCTCCATGATTCGATTGTAATTTGGATACAATCGAAAGGATACGTTTTTTCCTTTTCTTTTTTTTTTAATTTCCTTGAAATAAAGAGCACAAGTTTGAAATAAAATATGTTAGAAGATCAGCCGTTATTAGAGCCTAGCATTTGTGGCGGGCAGCCAAAGCTGCAGCTGTCTACGAGACAGGGCCGATTCGCCAATTAATTCGCGTGTTAGTTATGCGCGAGTGAACGAACGACATGCTAAGAGGCCGCGCTTTAGACATGCAACATGATGCGTGGTTGATACATATTCTAAACAGCGCCGGGAAAAAGTTCGTTCAGTTCACTAATGATATAGCCTCATTAAATTAGTAGGGTTTAGATTGACAGATAATAAAATTACATGTGAAATATTTACAAATTTCTACGAAATAACATAAAATTCTATATTATAGAGAATTAGAGAAGATAATTAAAAAGTATAAAAGCTACCTTTTTTGAAAATCTGCAACCATATCTCGTCGATCTGAGATTTTAGAAGAACCGTCTAATCTCATAAAGGTATGTTTTCTATGATACATGTACTCCTGTAATAAAAATATGATGTAAAATCTTGTAATGATTTCGTCGAATATCGAGATTACCTCTAACAAATCGATCATTTTTGTCATCTGAGAATAAATAAGGACTCGATGACCCTGTTCTTTAAGACGACGTAAAAGACTATCCAAGACAGAAAGTTTTCCAGCATCTGTCACTAAGGTTTGCTTATCTATAACAATGTAAAGAAAAAAAAAATATAGATTAAAATGTATATGAAATAATATCAAGAAAATGCTTACCTGGTACAATAATATTTGACCATCCGTTTATGGGAGTGCATGCAGAAATTCCACCACGTGGTTCCACAGAAAATGTTGATGTCATCTGTGATATATGAAAGCTTGAGTTCTCTTGTAACGATGCGACAGAAAGAGCTCGTTCACAACCAAGCCAGAGAAGTCGTTGACCAAATTTTCCGCCACATTCTTCGTGTCTTCTCCAAGCGCACGCTGCAGAACTATTGCTAACATACAATTTTCGGGGACTAGCTTGTACCTGAAATTAACATTCATTCACTATATTGCTGTACGCTCCATTACTTTGATTTTGAATTAATGCTGTTGAATCTATTTGAAAACCTTAGGAAAAGTATCGCAAATGAAAGCTGGAATGGTTGTCTGTTGACAATGCCGCATTATTGGTGACCTAGGAAAATGAGGATGTTCTGGTAACAAAGTCACTTTTGACTCTTCTTGTTCAACTTTAGTAGAGGGAAGCATTCTCTGTAAAAAAAAAAAAAATACATATCTTAATTAAGTTAATCTATCAAATGAATATAAGAAAAAAAAGATATATATTAATTCCGGACCTTCAGTGATTGATTAGCAGCTTTTTTACTGCTACGTAAAATTCGATGAGCAACGGTTTCAGGCATTGAATGAATAACATGAGTTGTATGCGTATATACAGGTTCTCCTTCGATAATCTTTCTTGTAAATATTAAATCCTGCAATGAATGCGAGTCGTCGATTTTTCTAGGCAAAAGAAACATGTGGTTCATAGGTATTTCTGTTCTTTCATCAGCATTCCAATCTTCCCAATAATGCATCATTCTTATTCTCCTCTCCATTACAGTAGCAAGACACAATCTAAGCGCAAATGATAAAATAAATATTATTGTGAAACATATGTTATATATTTATAATATAAAAAGTCATGTATACCTGAATATAATTCCAACGATAAATACTTGATTCATTTCCATTGGAGACAAGTTAATAAATCTACTAAAGGAAAAAGAATTCTGAGAAAAATTTTCATTGCCACCGTGAAGAGTCCAATGTATATATTCAGTAGCAAATATGAACAGCTTATTATACAAGTGATCTTTAGACGAGAGATGTCTCAATCCTTCTATATATAATAATGCAGGCATTTCATAACATTCAGTGTGCATGAACAATGGAGATCTCGCGTCTCTACGCTCAAAAAGTTCTGGATGATTGCAAACCTAAAATTAATGAAGTAGATATTAATATAAAATTTTAAAAAATATATGAAATTTTAAATATATTAATATTATTACCTTTCGGAATTGCATGACTAGATTCATAAGATTCGATGTGAAATTTTTGTCATTAGATGCAGTGTCTCCACCCACTGTATAATGCAAGAGGTCTTCTATTCTAATCTTCTTTTTTAATGCTGTCCGAAAGAATACATTATGATTTTTTAACGTCAAAAATGTCCCTAATATGTAGAAACGTTATATTCTTACCTGAATAAAGTAATTTTTGACGAGTAGTAAGAGGACAATATACCATTACTTCAATTTTATCAGATAATTCATTTTCTACATCTTTCTTTATTCTACGCAGCATAAAAGGCTTCAAAATCATATGTAACCTCGATAAGTGTTCTAAATATAAAAAAGAAATATTGGATTTGTGAAATATTATGTTATTCTATTATTACACAAATACAACAAAAATATATTACTCTCGTCAATTCCTGTCTTGTTTTCTGCATGACTTTCGATATCTTTAGAAAACCATTCGTTAAATTCATCGTGCGAATCAAATAAAGTAGGCATTATAAAATGTAATAATGCCCACAATTCTGCCATGCTGTTTTGAATGGGTGTACCGCTAAGTAATAATCTATTACGACAACTGAATCCAAGTAACAATTTCCATCTCATACTATAAAATAAATAATATAATATTACGCACTTAGTATAAATAAATAACCACCTGCTAGTGTACTAACCTGCTAGTACTCTTTATAGCTTGTGCTTCGTCTAGAATCATGTATTGCCACTTTATTCTATTAAAGTACTTGTAATCAGTAATAACTAATTGATAACTTGTTATCACTACATGAAATGAAGCTTCTTTCGTATGTAGATCTTTAGTATCCCAAAACTGTCTTAGTATTTTACGTTCTTGTGGATTTCCCCAATATGGAACTACTTTAAACATTGGTACAAATCGTGCCATTTCTTGTTGCCAATTGTGCAACGTTGAAGCCGGTGATATGATTAAAAATGGTCCCCATACAGCTATGAAAAAATAAGTTCACTAAATTGTCATAAACAATTTTAGAATTTCAAAAATATACAAATACTTATATTAAATAACTTACAATATCTTTCAGCAACATGACACAAAAATGCTATGGATTGTACAGTTTTCCCCAAACCCATTTCATCTGCTAAAATTCCACTAATACCCTAAAAATACCAAAAATATTTACATAAATATGGTTTTTTGAAATCTCATTGCTTTAAATACAAGAATTTAACTAACCTGATCATATAAATTAGCTAACCAATTCATTCCTTTTAACTGATAACCTTTAAGATTTCCCTTAAAAATCGAAGGTTGTGGATGTTCTAAATTTTCAGGTGTATCACTAAGCCGTAATTCTTGGGATGCGGCTGCTGTATCAAACTGTTTTGCTCGAGCTTTTTCATTATCAAATGCCTCAGTAGCATTCTTTTTTGCTTTTTGTTTCATAACTTCACTGTTTGTACATACATCAAATTATATATAACATAATACTTTACATGCAGAAATACATAAAATATTAACAAATTTACCTATCGTAATCATCGATTCCAACAAGTCTTGGATTTTTTTCTTCGTCTAATTGATTTAAAATCCGCAATTGTTCTTCCGGAGAAGCTTTCCCTAATTTTCGAGACATAAAATGAGCATAAAGTTCAGTTTGTGTAATAAGAAAGTTCAATTTTCTTTGTTGTCGTTTTGCCTAAATTATGAAGGAAGATAAAATTATTAGGAAAGAAAATCAAATTTATTTGTTTTTTACATTCTAAATAATACTGTATATATCAACATTAATTACCTCAATAAGCTCTACATCCATTTTTCGCTGTTCTTCAGCTTCTTTCTCAAGTCTTCTTCTTGTTTCGCGTTCAACTCGGTCATAACGCTTCCAGTAAGATTGCATTTCTCTTGTGAGACGTTTAGCTCTCCATATTGTCTCTTTCATGTTCTTTTGAGACTATAAAATATAAAAAATACAAATTATTGAAATATCTCTGAATAGGAGCAAGTAATAATGAATATAGTAATATAACACATACTTGCATAGCTTTTTGTCTCCAATATTTCATACAATGTTGTGCTACTTTTTTACAACTAATTAATATTTCCTTATGATTATTGGTTTTTGCTCTTTGTACTTTTCCCAGTTCTTTTTTAGACATCATTACCCAAATCTTTCTTCGTCTCATTGCCATCACTTCTGGACTTTTATTGTTATGTTTTTTTCGGCCACGTTGACGTGGTTGATGACGCATTATTGCTTCTAATTCAGCTTCATCTAATTCTTCTTCTCGTGGAATCGTACGATCCCAATCTTCATCTGGGTAATCGCCTTCCTAAAATAGATATGACAATATACTAATTCTGAAATATATTATGTTAATTTTTATTCTATATACCGGATAATCCTCCGAGGATCTATGGCGTGGTATTTTTTCTTTTTTTATTTTCATAACTTTTTTTTCTGGTTTCTTTTCTTTTTTCTTTTTATTTCCAACTATTAATTTTTGATGTTCTAGAAACCTATCATAATTGGATAATAAACCAGCACTATAATATTGATATTGAATATTCTGAAAATAAAAATTTTGTTACTATCAATTCTATATACTTTATAGATCTTAACTTAAACTTTGATTTTACCTCTGGTTTTTGGTAAAAGCGTGCTTGATACTTTTTTCTGAGTATGTGAAACTTCAACATTTCTTGAAAATCTTCTTCCGTAATGGGATTATCTGTATCAGATCCTGAAGCTGAACTATCTGATGAATCACTTAATAGAATATCCTGCAACCAACGTCGTTCTTCTCCAACACTTGACATGTTATACAGCCTCAGTTTATTAATTCTTTCCTCTGTAAAATATAATAATTGCATAAAATAAATGTAAAATGATCATTTATAAAACATTAAAAAATCTACAGACCTTCCTTTCGAATCAGTATATTATCAAGATAATTGTCTGATTCTTCAGAAGATTCTGATGATACAGATTTGTCATCCTCGCTGCAAAAATAAAGTAATAATTTTTTATCAGATTTAGCATAAGCAGATTCAGATGCAGTTCTTACTATATTCAATATAAAAAAGAACTACCTAGTTGGATCTTGGAATAATTCATTAATTTGCCTTAGAAAGGGCTGTACATTAAGACTACGTTCCAATCTCTGTAAATGCAAAGGAGCAGCCATTTCTGCTTCCAACCTCATTGTGTTTGTTCTATCTGTCATTACCAGTTTATGTAAAATTCAACAACCTACAATAATGAAAGCATATCATCATCAGTTATAGATATTTCAGTATTTTATTAGCATAAAAAAAAAATCAATCTTCATCATGTCTTCTGTAACATAATATATAAAACATATCTAAGAGTAACATAAAAGTGATCTAATATCAAAGAAAAATAATTCAAAGTTTCAAACTTTATTTAATAGATTACTTAACGAAATTTATTTAAAATAGTAGTATCAGTAAATCCGTTGTCAAGGAAACAAATACTTTATCTGCAATAGTACGAACCTAATATGACCCTGTGATTATTTGACATTTCATTAAACATATTAAATGATTTTGATGGTAGATGTTACGACAGGAAATTTTTTTTACGTAATTCGTACGCAGCATGTAGCAAAATAAAAACATCTATCTTGCGCTTTGTATTAGTAAAGCATATAGGATTTTGCTCCTTACTGCATTGCCACAATGCTAGATTGTTTATTTCGTGTTTCCTGTAACGGGCAATACATGTTAAAGGCATGTAACCGCCGTATAGAATTGTGTGTAACCAATTACATTATATAAGGTGAATGACACGACAAATCGAGCTGATGCGGTTATAATTTCGCGAAATTATTCGAGTTTTGGATCACCTTCGGTTTGGTTAGAAGTAGCCTCACTTATTTAGCACGTAAGATAGGGTCGACCGCGAGGAAATGATTCCCTTTGTTCACATTGAAATTGGGTATATCAGACGGATGGAAATACATAGTAGAAAGAAGCCTAGAGAACGCAGACATTTGGCGTGCTATAAAACCAGGGCAGGGATAGGGCATATTGTTGGCCACCATTTTTGTTTTCAGTAGGTGGCGCTGATTCAGCCAACGTATAAGAGATCCATAGCTTTACTAAAGTTTATTGTCGCAATCAAATAATTGTATTGTTTATTTAAATCATATATAATACATATTGCATCTATATATATTACCTCGATATTATAATCCAATTTGTAATCAAACTTCTTTTATTGTATTTTTTATTATATATTGTATATTGTATAAAGATTGTATTAAAATGATAAACAACTGCAATTAAATTTTATGATAAAATAAAGTTTCATTTACATGTAAATACTTTATAGTACACGAATTATATTAAAGAATGAATTTTTTTTGTAGTGTCCTATCTTAAAATATATAAAACTTATTTTAAAAATATATTACTTAAATACTATTGTCACTTAATATGGTCGTTTGAATATCGCGCTCTGTACTACTGCACACACTACTTCGGATACAAATTGTACTTATTCATATTTACATATGACTCACTGCCAGTCTAATAGAAATGATTATTAATTATACACATATTAATAGGTAATACGTAAAAATTAAATAGTGAATAATATTAAACTTCATTGTTTTAAACGTAGTAACTTATTCACAAATAAGAATTTCACTAGAGAGGGGATAACGGACTATAGGAATATACATTAAGAAATATTATTTCATATTATAAATTACAAGCAAAAATTTTATCTTATTGACAGATAATAATCTCATATTATTGCATGGAATTTATGTAATATGTTTAAAATAATACTGAATTTCTGACACTAGGCGTCTGGTGTCGAGACTCGACCATCCAGCGGCCAGCGACTTTGTTTTTCGTTGTGTGAACCCCATTTTGTTTCCGTTATTGCAACGAGCTATCTTACTTCAGACGCCGATCATTACTTCTTCTAGTGATTAGAGTGGTTTCGTGTCGCAAAAGCATAAGATATTTGTGGACAAAACAACGTTTTCTACGTATATTCAGGTAAGTTTGTAAATATATATCTTTTCTTCATGATATTATATGCATTAAAAAAATGATTTGTTTGCAAATACTTTGTTTTATGGATGGAACAGCCGCGTTTCATGATAAGTACTCGACGTATCACACCATGATGATGGTTTAACGATAATTCATTTTGATAATACGAGTTCTCGAGCATTCTCTGTAATTCAAATAATTCATTTACTATATTGTTTATTTATTTTTAAATTGTACGTTAGTAATGTAGCAAAAGCTTTCCAAATGCTACGTCATGGATGCTCACCCACAAAATTTTTCTCTATTATTTTCCTATATCTATTAATTGTAATAAATATGTGCACGTTGCAATTAATTATACGCCTTAGATATTACGTATGTTACTCCATAAATAATTCGTAACTATTCCATCTTAGCGTTATCGTTAATTCGCATATCATATTGATAATTTTTGAAAGATTTCTACCATTAAAAAGTAACAGATATAATTATTTTATGTAATCAACATGTTTTTGTAAATACAGTTATCACGTTTTTATCCGCATATAATCGTATAAATTACGTACCAGAAAAGGAGGACGATAAGCAATCACACGACCGCCATTTTATGAAACGAGTGCCCAATAAAAACATGGTTTGTCGCTGAAGTTTGAAATATATATATATATATATTACACTTTTTAGATTAAGTTTCATGTATTATTTTTACAAGAACAAAAAAAAGTTGAAATTTTTAAAATAGCAATATATTGTAGTTTGTAGCTTTCGAAAGAGATTGTAATGGGTGAAGGAGGGAAAATAATTTGACGCGTGTTTCATATACTAATACATATTGGTACGCTCCCTTAAAGTGCAATCGAAGTTTCTCACTATATATTATATTTTAACATTACGAACAAGTACATTATAAGTTCATAGCTATCTTAAAGGTCAATACTCGGATGGTAAATGTTCATACAACATAAAGTTAAATTTTATATAATGAAACTTGCTTTACATATTTGCCATTTTTAATTCATTGTTTGTAACATCAGGCGAGTTCGGTATGTGTAGTAAAATTTTTCGTCTTGCGGAAATTTTTACTCGGAATAAAATCTGTTGTAAATACCGAATGCGACTAATGTTCATACTTCCTTAATAGTTGCATAAACACTTTTTGGCTGAGTAAGCATGAAAGTAAAATATCTTAGTATCCAATAGTAAGTCATACTTCATTTTAATATGCAAATTATTAAGACACTTTTTATTTAAGTTATCCACAAGTGCATGAGATGTGCTTAATATAAACTCGTGTTACATTAAATATTCGTTCATTTTATTTAATTTTTTTTTTTTTTTTTGTTTCAGAATAAATAAGAAATACCCAGTAAATTCTTACATTATTATACACCATTTTGGTATTGTTACAATACTTAAAAAGTACTCATATGCGATTATAGATATTAATGCTTTCCAGAATTGTCTTTTTATTTCAACATATAATAAACTAATATATATTTATTACACGTTTTTATATAACACAGCATGTAATTATATTTATATGTATATTATATCTGTATATTAACATAAGTGTTAAAGTATAATATTTTATGTTTCATTAATATTATTTTTGTTCTGTAACTAAAAATGATCTGTGACTGTTATGGAGGGAATGTATGCTAAAGTATATTGTATCAACTACATGAAATGTTAGGTTTAAAAACAAACTCAATAGCACCTCTATATTGCACTTGTGACCTATTGCAATCAGTTTAATAGCCACAAAAAGTATTTAACTTGCAAAGCTTTCTTTGACATAAATTTCCAATGTTTCAACAGAAATATAAAGTTAATAATATCAATTTTATTGATTTAACATTGCCATTCTCAGCCAGAATATTGGAAATTAACATAACAGTTCTAATGTTGTCATGTGACTAAATGGCAGGTTCTTAAAGTAGCCTGTTATGTATGGTGTTTTTATATTTTCCTTTAAGAATGAGCACCCGAGTATTCGTTGGCGGATTAACATACCGGGTGAGAGAGCGCGACCTTGAGAAGTTCTTCCGGAAATATGGTAGAATCAGGGAGGTCGCTATGAAGAATGGATTTGCCTTTGTGGTAAGTCTAATGTGGTTCAATTGTTTTTTTTACAGTATGGTAGGGACAAGGGTCTATGTCGGTGGGCTTCCATACGGCACCAGGGAAAGAGACCTTGAGAGATTTTTCAGAGGCTACGGTCGATTCCGTGATGTTCTCATCAAGAATGGTTACGGCTTTGTTGTAAGTACCTGAATCAAATTTTATATATATATCTAACACTTTGCTCTACTCAGTTTGGTCTTGTTATTTATTAATGTAGGGTGTGGAGATTATTTGCATTTTTTGGTTTATTTTATAAAAGAATTATAATTATTTTGTTATTTCACCGCGGACCAAAATGTGTAGAGGATAAAGTGTTCCATTTAAAAAATAACTTGAACTCGTGAGTTGATCTGACCTACCTTGAGCCCTGAACACATTGGTACTGTGGCTGCTTAATGGAACTGTGTGCTGGTTTTCATCGATTAATCAACAAAGCGTTTGTAAGTTATGTATTATCAAAGGGAAACTGTGGTATCCAATATTTAATTGTTCTTTACTTTGAGGTAAAGTACCAGTTGTAAAACTAAAAGCCATAAAATTACGAAAATTAAATAATTTCTTAAAATTTTGTACTAAATCAAAATTATTTAAATTATTAAATCTTTTCCCCCATATTATTACTCTAATTTCTCAATATGCATTGATGAAAAATTCTTGAATTAATAACTGCAAGTGCATATATATGCGTGTGTGTTACACACTATGAATTAATAAGATGTATTAAATAACGTGAATGATACGATGTAATACTGCATGAAAAAATTGGGAATAGCAAGTTTCCTTGTTATTGTAATTTATAATAAATCTATTTTGTTTACAGGAATTTGACGACTATAGGGATGCAGATGATGCAGTCTACGAGCTCAATGGGAAGGAGCTCCTAGGAGAAAGGTAATAAATACTATTCGTTATACATATTTTATATATATTAGAAGTATGAAGAATGGTGTAGGTAGCATGTTTTGCATGATTAGTTTTTTTCACTATTTATTTTTGTTTTATTCATTCACATTTATGTATTAAAACTTGTAGTTTTCAATTGCACAGTTTACAAACTAATTATTGAAAATTACAAGAGACTACTCTTTTATATTAAAATTTCTGAAATATTAATAACTCTTACCATTTATTTTTATTATTATTATAGTTAAGTTATATCGAAAGTGTAACATTAACATACATTATAATGTTGAAATTTTGATTTAATTGATATTATTTTTTAAGCATTTTTTAAAAGATTTTAAAATGAAAACAACTTTGTTAATGTTACATGAAATAAGTAGGATTATATATGAGAAGCAATAGCATTGAAAATTGTTTTCTTCGCTTTTATAATTTTTTATGGATTATTGGGCAGAGTGCTTTCATTGCAGATGTTTCCCAGTTCTTTGTATTTGAAATTAAAGGCATTGAGTTTTACTGATTATAAGGGAAAAAAGTTAAATAGTAAATATTTTTATCTGTATGTAATTAACAGTTTTGAGAATAAATTAATTATAAATTAATGAAAATTGTAAATAATATTTATGCTTTTTTAAATCTTTCTTCATATTCTTGTTTCTTTATGTTGATGTTTTTATATATTTTTAATTTTCAAAGTTTTCTAAATTTTATATGGTATTGATATAATAATCTGCTGTTGCTTCTGTATAATTTAAAAATGCAATATATATAAAATTTTTTTCTTTGGTTATTGTCTTTAAGTTTAACAAAACGGCGTCTGTCCTCCAAATTATTGATTGGGTTTGCTCTGGAATAAAAGTGCATCTTACTTAAATAGCCGATATGACTTGCCGCCATTTTGAACTACTTCCATCAATTCCCCGATATATACATATGTACTAAAGAGATTATTTTAATATACTTTATAACAAATGCCTCAGAATTTTACGTAATGTATATTGCTTCTTTGATAAAAATTATTTAACAAACAAAACGAGAGAAAAATACAAATCTGTATCTTTCAGAGTTAGTAATGCATTTTCATAATTTTCTGGTGATCATAAACGATTCTTTCGTCTTGTTCTCCGAAGTGATAAAAAAGAATGAAGCAAAGAGAGGAAATAAGTGATCCCAGTTAATTATGAGAAAGCCTTGAGATTTTATACAAGCGTATACTTAATTTAAAATTGTTATAATAAGTTGCGAATTGAGTGGACAGCAACTAGAAAAATTAGAGAGGGAATGAAGAGACAAATACGATGATGAGGGGACAGCGCCTCAGTGGCTGGACTTTGTAGATAAAGAACGAGGCGGATGATATTTGAACGGATTTCGAGAGGAGGCTGAGGAATGGAAAAGAAAATGGAAAGAAGGATGGAAGGAAGGAAGCAGCTTTAGAGTAAGAATTAGTCGAGGACTTAGGCGGGGTTTTGTTGGGTGTGTTTCAGAGTGGCGGTGGAGATAGCACGGGGTGTTTCAGGGAGGCGAGGCGACCGTGGCTACGGACGCTCACGCTCCTGGAGAGACAAGTAAGCATATCCAATGTGTCTTGTTACAGAATTACTGTAGAGAGGGCCCGGGGGACACCTAGGGGTAGTGACCAGTGGCGCTATGGTGACTCCCGTGGTGGTTATGGGGACTCGAGGCGATCTGCGTAAGACACGCTATCCTTTTTTTTATTTTATCAGAGCGATCATTATCCCCTCCTCCCCTGCAGGCAATCAAATTGAGATATGCAAAATCTTAAATGAATCTTTTCGAGTTAACTTCAGTAATTATTTCTTTTGATATTTAAATGAAATAAAAATAATTTTTCACTTTGAATATAAATTTAATTCGATTGTATGTAATGAAAAATGATTTTACATATCGCCCGTACAGGGAAGAACGTAACCTTGGATATGATAAGCTCTAGAATAGAGAAAGAGAATGAAAGAAAAAGAGTGAAAGTGAATGAAAGGGAATGAATGAGTGTTGTAAAGCTTGCCAATTTGCATACGATGACAGTTCGTCTAGGCACCGGCGAATTAGTTTGAATTGGTTGTCTTGGATTTGACTGCTCTCTCGAGTACGTCGAATTGATAGAAGTTTTGAAGAACTCTCACTAGCTGAGAAATCTAACGTATAAAAGTACATTAGTACATTATAATGCCTAGTGAATACCCTCCCAAACATTATGTTTATTACTGGTAGATGAGAGAGGTGGATCGATGTAATTGGCGACTAATAGATGTGTGGTATTGTGTTTGTTACAGCCGAGACGATATGCGGCACGACAGGTACGCTATTGCTGCATTTTGAGTAGATTTGATTCGATTGGAACAGGTGATTGATTGTGTGCCTGAGCAATGAGTGCAGAATCTGTAGTTATTTGCTGAAGGTTTAACCAACGATCCGTTATTTCTGTTCACATGACATCCCTTTTTGCAGAGATAGTGTGAACAGAAACACGAGGACTGCATCTAGCTACAAGCAATCATTGCCCAGGTACATACATCCAATGTTACGCTCTAACGATACATCTTATAATTTATTCAACTTCTAAATAATTGCAATATTGAATATTACAAATCAAGTTTTACATTTCCATTCTTAGAGTTTCGCTATTGTTACGTATAAAGTCAGGTCCAAGACAAACCTGCTTCTATTGAAATAATGCAAAGTAGATAATATCCATGCTTTTCCTTTTGTAGATACGGACCACCAACACGCACTGAATACCGCCTCACTGTGGAAAATCTCTCGAGTCGCGTCAGCTGGCAGGTAAGCAATATCTGTACCCTTGGCTTCGTATCTACTATACGTCTGATAGCTTTTCTGTGAGTTTGATTGCTACTCGAGGTTTCCAGAATAATTACGATATGCGAGTATTCTATCGAAAATGCGCGCGGGTAACCGCTCCCTATATTTTCTCGCTGGCATTCGATCGTTCCGCATTTCGTGTATTCCCCGAGTTGAACCAAACTTACACACGCGGCATTTTTAGCATTAATGTTTTTATTCGATTTTTCTTTCGTCACTTTTAAGTTCGTTTACGCATATCCGAAACTCTAATCCGAATTTACAAAAAAAAAAGATATACATTTTGATCAAGTAAGTCTATGGCATATTTTTGAAACAAAATTTTTTATCCTAATAACTTTCGCTCAATGATGAGCCACAAAAGATGACCAGAAGTGAGAACAAACGAAAAAGGAGAAAGGTGCAGAGACACAAAGGGACCAACAGAGAAAATACGATATCAAAAAGCGCAGGCATGTGAATATCACTAGAATATCACGTGTGATGCATATTGATCTTTGAACAAGTGCAAAAATGACACTGAGAAAATCGGATCGTACTGTTTGGAAGAAGAGGTGTGTACGTTTAGAGAAGACGTGGAGCAAATGAACAGTGGAGAGAAGAAGATTCAAAAACATGAGATAGACCAATGGAGAAGGGCAACCTTGGGAAAACAATGGGAAATGCGAACTATGTGGGAAATACCAGGACGCACTCCATCTTTCGAAATTTCTGATCCTAAAAAAAAACATGCATCTGTGTACACAAATCTCTAAGTGTCCATGCCAACGAATTGAAAAAAAAAAGACAGAAATAGAGCTTCTTTGTGTGCATGTGGACCAAGTCTTACTTGATCAATATACATTGTATATATATATAAATATATATCGTACTTTTCGGATGATTGGTTGTCTTTTGATGAAAAAAAGTATACATGTCTATGAATTTCTCTCGCTCAATCAATTCTTCGACGTTCCTTTTTCAATTTATTATTTCATTTACGTTCGGCCAACAGTTGAGAAAAACAATAAAATTGATGTTCTTTCCGAAGAGCCATGTCCTCTTCGCCGAGGAGGGGCGACCGGTAGGGCCAATAGACTGATGATGTGCGATGATAAAGATGACGATGCACGCGATGGGCCCGCCTTAAGGTCAAGTGGCACCAGGTTGGTTTCTGAGGTGTCCCGGGTGAGAGAGATAGCCGCGTGGCACTGGGTACATCTACCACCTACCACCTTCTACTTCTTACGCAGTGATACGTGGTGAAACCCAGTGACGAAATAGGTTCTCTTACGTATCTGCGATTGTCTCATCGTGATCGCTGGGAGAGAAAAACGTCGTCTGCCTTCTACGATCATCAATGACTCTGACCTGTATCTTTGCCTGGATGTGTTACAACAGCAATCACCACTATTTTACTCTCTCAATATATTTCCATCCATAACATTACATATTACCACATCCATTGTTACCACATATTTTCTCTGTTATATCCTTTATGAAATATCATGTCACCATTATTGCCACTCTATAAATCCTTCTGCATTACATTTATACTCTTGACATCTTATTACTCAACTTTGTTATTGACCCTTTATATTACCCATCATAATGACTGCTCCATCATATAACTATTACTACTACTACTTACTACTTACTACTTACTACTTACTACTTACTACTTACTACTTACTACTACTACTACTACCACCATCACCACCATTACTACTGCTACTACTACTTACTACTAGCACTACTACTACTACTACTACTACTATCACATTTATTACTACACCACGACTGTTACTGCTACTGGTACGCCACCAACCTAGCCATCTAGTAAGTCAGGCAGCGGCCACCCATGAGGGCATACACGGGCCGAAACCCGAACCATCCGCGACTACGCCACACAGATCCGTTCGACCCAACCAAGCGCCGTTGTGTCTGGCCTTTCTCTCTGTCCGTAAGCAAGGTGGTGCCTGGGCCCAAGGTAAATGCGTCACCTTAAC
Source organism: Frieseomelitta varia (assembly GCF_011392965.1). Taxonomy (NCBI): domain Eukaryota; kingdom Metazoa; phylum Arthropoda; class Insecta; order Hymenoptera; family Apidae; genus Frieseomelitta; species Frieseomelitta varia. The sequence goes on from NW_025109516.1 coordinate 188,029, forward strand.
CGAGTGTACTCTTTAGATATATACATTATATCTACTATATATCTTATATACACTTACACACTTTTGTAACTTCTCTTATTTATTGATATCTTCTTAAGATACATATTGTATATCTATTAACTGTGCACCATAGTTCAGGTGTTTCATATATATATGTGTATATATATATATGTATATATATACTATCTATATCAACATAGGTATCTATTAAATTACGTTCAACGAGCTTGGAGATGTGCACACGCAACAAAGAAACCAATAATGGGAAAAACAGGAGACCAATTCAATATTTCACTTATATGATATAGATTAGCTATATATATATTTAAGTGTGCTCGAAATTAGGCATCCATTCGTCTAATAATGATACGTATTGGTTTATTTTTCCTGACTTTATGTAGATATTCGTTTATCATAAATTACGTTCTTAAATAACTACTAATTATATTCTTCATGAAATGGATAGATCTTTTCTATGTTTTTTTGAATGAAAACAAAAAAGAACAACTTTTCTTTATGCAAGGCAATTTCTTTCTTTTTATTAGATTCAGCTTCCTCTTCTCTTATGGGTTTATGTAAAACAAAAGAGACATTTCAGTCATCGAACGTCATTGCAGATAATCCTTTAAAAGAAAACAGTTTGGTGTGAAAACAATCAGCGTGATTCCTATCGATGCGCTTTACCATGCACACAGGATACAAGAATATGATATTTAGAATTTTCGAACACATCGAATAAGAATTTGTTTTGAAAAATTGGCTTATGGATGATTCCGAAGAAACAACGTCAAGATGAAAAGACAAGAGTTACCTACTACAAGCACGTACAAGAGAGATAGAGAGAGAGAGAGAGAAAGAGTCCACAGCATAAAGCCGTACCTGGTTCCCACAAATACAAGAATAATCTCAACCATGAACATATACAGTGGATACCAAAGATTTTCTTTTCATTACGGACGAAGAATCATGAAGAATAGATAATAACTACTTCGCTAAATTATAGAAAATATAATAAGGAAAGGATAACATCAAGAGGAATATAAATTTTCCGGAAGGAAGATCTTCGATGAACATGACAATAGCAAAAAAATGACTTCTCTCCGCTATGTACTTTCAAAAGGAAATAAGTGGAAAATGTTTTTATTTTCAGCATCGGTTCAATTTCTTCGGATTTTTCGAACTCCATTTTTCAGCTGTGATGTGGTGGCGAACATGAAATATATATGTTTCTCATTCTGTATACACGAATTACGTTTACTTTTGTCAGCATTGAAATACAAGTTTTGCAATCTGAAAAGCATTCTAAAAAAAACCAAACATTTTTTCAGCATTCATCTTTCATTGTTCACTGTTTGATTTCACGAGCAACTGTCTTTTTTCTCTGCCTTATGCAGTTCCATCTTTTCAACGATCCATATAGTTTTGATCGAACCATACAATTTACAATTTTTTTTCCGCTTTAAATAACAGAAATTGATTTTAGAAACTTCTTTGTATGCAGTTAATAAATTTAGTGAAATTTTATTGTGAGCTGCTCTGCAGAAATTAAATTATATTCGATGATTTCATTCGTTCGAATATTTTCATTAATGATCAAGAGATTTCTTTTGTGTAACTTTCTGCAGGGTGGAGGTCTTCTATAAAACAAATGGACTATACTTGTTTTAAAGATTGAATTGCATAAAAAGAAAGGTTGCATCAATCGTAGATACTAAATTCGAGCACATGTTTTCAAAGTATATTCTCCACATTGAAGAATATGGATAGACAGAAGACATAGCATGGTTTTTTTCAATGAGGATAAAGTTTTTGGTATAACCTCAGGACAGGGAGAACTCCTGTATTTAATACGTGTTAGGAGAACTATAGTGGATGAAAGTGCACAGGATACATTTTAACTTCTGCGTAATCTTTTTAATATAGGAACACAAAACTTAGTCTTATTCATACGTGAATATCAATCGTATTTCATTATAGATACGTAAGATACGTATTTTCTTATCATTGACAATATACTAACTCGTTTTCTTGTGTGATGTTCAGGATTTGAAGGATTATATGAGACAAGCTGGCGAAGTGACATATGCAGATGCACACAAACAGCGCAGAAACGAAGGGTAAGTTGCATATTTATAAAATATTTTATTTTATAATTATAGCCTTGTTAATAATACGATTTAATGTTACAGAGTTGTAGAATTTGCAACATACTCTGATTTGAAAAACGCCATCGATAAATTAGATGACACAGAATTGAATGGACGTAGAATCAGACTCATTGAAGATAAGAGACGTGGTCGTCGCTCAAGATCCTCGAGTTCGAGATCACGGTCACGGTCACGATCTCGATCTCGTCGCCGATCCCGCTCCCGCTCAAGGTATTATCGTCGTTCTCGATCCCGATCAAGGTACTGTCGGGGGGCGGCAATGTCTCCATCATTTTTTACTTTAATACTAACCATATTTGTAGCATACTAGACTTCTAATGTTGATCACAAAAGTTTACTCTATATATTTCATGGTTGAACTCTCAAATTATTTTACTCTTTTTAATGTTTGATCATACATTAAGTATGGTTCAGTTCTCGTCTCGTGCATGATACAATTCATCTAGAATTAGAACATTTGCAATTGATATGATGACAGTTACTGAAATAATCACATAAATTTTGAATGCTATATTTTAAACATACATTGCAATATTTTTATTTGTATCAGGAGTCGCCGTAGCTCTCGCAGCCGTAGTCGTCGCAGCAGTCGTTCCAAATCAAGGGCACATACTAAATCAAAATCAAAGTCCAAATCTAAATCTCCCGAACGTAGCCGAACCCGATCTAAATCCAAGTAAGTATCCGATTATTTTTAGTATTTGTATTATGTCACTTTCTGTTCTTAAAGCGTTTATTTATTTGCTTTATTTCTTGCGCAATTATCAATAAGTGTATGTTACGTAAGTGTATTTGCGTTTCATATGTATTTCACTTCCATTCTTTGGCATTGTGTTTGGGCTGGTTTTTCCCAAAACCTCTCACGACTTACTCATGTTTACACAAAATATACATCATCCCATTTTGAAAGAGAAATAAGTTTTATATTTTTAATTGTACTTTCCTGCATCCTCTTCATTTGAACTATAATTTTGCAGATCAAGAGACCGCTCAAAGTCGAAATCTAAGTCAAAGTCCAAATCCAGATCTCGTTCTAGGTCCAAGGCTGAGAGGTCAAAGTCCAGGTCGCAGTCCAAATCCAAAGCCAAGTCTCCCTCAAAGTGAGTTTGATTGATATAATTAGCGCAAGAAAGGCAAATGTATAGTCGTTTCTTTAATTCAGCTCTTCTTCCAGAGATAGATCTAGTCGCGAAAGGTCAAGAGGCGACAGATCAAGATCCCGATCGGGCAGCAAACATAGCAAAAGCCATAGCCGTTCTCGATCACCAATGAACGGTGACAAATCACCAGAGAATAATAAGCAAAAAGCTGATTAAAGGACACTTGAAATAAGAGAAGAAAGGACTTTTATCTTGGGAAGAAAAATATTGGAGGAGAGAAGTTTTTTCTTTTTTTTTTCTTTTTTTTTTTGTTTCCTCTTCTTTTGTCTACGATTAAATACATTCAAGAAGCCAATTTTTCATGCTTTCGTTTTTAAGAGACATCAATTTTTTTTTGTGACATCATTACTACTTGTAATTAACATGTACATCGTTTTAAGGATAAGCGAAATTCCAAAATCTTGTAAAATGTGAAACAGCGAAACAAAAAAATGTATGTAATTAACGATCGGCTTAAGTATAATTAAATAATTGTACATGATTTACTTAATCTAACCAATATGTACATTGGTTGCACGTAATTTTAACTGTACACTTATCTTTAAAAAAAACCACTCGCATTTAGAAAAATAAGATGTCTTCATATGTACCTTCAATGGATTCTACACATTTTTTGATGTATCGCCATATAACGAGGAATTTCCAATGGCTTTTTGTATATATTCCTAACTGTCACATTGCAAACAAGTCAATTGTGATGTGTATTAAATTTAGTGGTAAGAGGTATCTTATTATCAATAAAATTTCACGCCAAACTTATCATGTTTTATTTACTACTTGTTAACTCGATCATTAAAAAATTTTGCATCTTTTATTATTTGTTAAAGAATTCTGATTTTATATATTAGAAATATCAATAGCATTAGTTGTGAAGTTTCCATGGTACAATGTAAATGTTTCTACAAATCTTATGTCATTTGTTGAATATTTTGTCAATCTGTCAATGAAGTCAATATACTTAACTTTATAAAATACATGACTTCATTGCCAGTCTGGCAAACGAATTGAAGTTCAATATTTTGTAAATAAGTTAGATTTAAAAGTTCGTGTTATCGAATGTCTGAACGCCGGGATTCTACATGTCAAAAGCATGAATTACCAAAATCGTTACAAGGTACAGAGGATGCCGAGTTTGTCTGGAGCATGATAACTGATAGATTTCCAAATGCCGCACCGCTTTTATGCGAAATGGAAACTGTTATCGATCGAGCCGAAGATCTTCTTCAGCAATTGCGGGCACCTTATCGTGAAATTGGTAGACCGTATAAAAATCTTTCATTAACCACCAATGGCCATTTTTAGAGCTATGAATAATTTTCATTATATTATAAAAATCTATTTAAATAATACATTTAGATATACGTCAAATGTTAATATTTTCAATATTAAGAAAAATTTTTTACATTCTATAGAGACATCTACCTCTTTTTTCACACAAGATTCAGAAGATACAACTGTAATGATTTCAGCTAGAGAATCGTTGATTACTGAAAATGATGTAAGTATCAGAAATCCAATATTACAGTTGAATTTTTGTAATTAAATATACGTGCATCGTAGACTGTAGAAGAAAGTGATGTAAGCAAGAACGTGGCTGAAATACAAGTTTCTGAAAGCAGTATCGACGAAGAGAATTTAGATCAAAATCAAAATTCGATTATTAGGGAACAAAACACCGGAAGTCAATTTAGTGATTCACTCATGAACTCTTCCATTGCTCAGGAGTTCTCTAATGACAAATCTGCTTCTCTGAATATTACAAGTTTGCATAGTTTTATTTATTCATAAGATTAACACACATATATATATATATATATATTTTTTTTTTCCAGAAAATTTGATTGATTAGTAATTATTCTCGTTTAGATACTAACCAATTGATAAAAGAGGCACATAGTTTAGAAGAGTGGGGTAAAATAGCAGATAATGCTATGGAAAAAAATTCTGGTACTAATAATCGTTATGAAATTATTTCTTTTATATCGCTGAGTTTATCTTCATTCCAGCCGAGGTACAATCTGTTAAAGAAACAATTAATATGTTTGAAAAGCGAGCCAATTTTGAAGGAAGTAAAATGGAAAATCATAATATAAACAGTAACTTCATTATATATTTTCAATCTGGTTTTAAATAAACAATTCTATTGTATATCAGATTTCAAAGTTTAACATTTTTTTAGAACACGAAGATTCTTGTATTATTCTACATCGCCAAGAGATATCTGTAGATGTCGGTGATTCCGTCATGGAGATTAATTCTGATCGAAATATGACAAGTCAAAAATTGATCAATACCAAAAATGATACGATGAATGTTTTAATTCAAGTAAAATATAATTATGTTTTCCTTTTCATATATGTACAATTTATCATAGAATTATATATAGTGAACAATTTAAAATCAATTAAAGGGTAGTGGTGATGAGAGTTCATCGAAAATTAGTAATCCACGAACACCATTAAGCATTCTAGAGATGTATGCAAAACGCTGTAAAATACCGGTCGAGTATGAGTATACGAGCGATTATTCACATAGTCATAAATCGAACGTCTATATAATACGTGGAAATTTCGCTGGATTTGTTGGTAATATCTTACGCAAATATTTCATAAATTCATTCAATACGTAAAATTGTTAAGATCCATTTCGTTTCATCTAATTTGTCTGCGCTTTCATCGCAAATATTATTCTTTTTAAATGAGGCCGATAATGTCTATAAAAATTTTGATAATACATAAAATATAATTTGATATAAAATTTGACAATACAATTAATGTTAAAAAATACAAAAGATCGATTCGTAAATTTTCGCTTCGTGTCTACTTAAAGCATTTTATGCTAATTAACAGCGACATGTAGAGGTTTAACCGAAGAGTCAACCAAAAACGACTTGGCCTCGAAAATTTTGCAAATGATTGCAAATCAACAAATGAAAGATGAAAAACTCACTACACTCGCCGATCTTGCCGAGGAAGAGTACGTAACGTAAAAATCTAATTCATAAGTATTTCATTTATCACTTGAATAATGATTGAAATTTTATCTGATAGACTGATAGAAATAATTAGCCTAGGCATGGACGGTCTAAGAGAAACAGCTCAAAGAAAGTTATACCAGCTTTGTCTTGAAAAAGAAATTCCAGTTCCGAAGTATTCTGTGGAAAAAATAAAAACTTATCAGGGTTTGACTTACGTCGCTACTTGTTCTGCATTAGGCTACATCACCGAAGGTTTAATTTAAAAATTCAAATAACTATTCTCTTCAGCTTATTTTACATCTTTTTCTGCATCTTATTTATCCTTCTCTTCTTTTTTTTTTTTTTTTTTAATAAATACAGGTCGCGGTGTGAGAGAATGCGTGGCAAAGAAAGCAGCTGCTGACGAATTATATCATCAGTATTGTGAAGGTCAGAAGGCAGGATTGAAAGTAAGCTTCCTTAATTCTCCAATATCTTAGGAACTCTCTTAGAAGTCTTTATTTTCCTATTCGTTCATGGTATCTTAGCAACGATCCAAGGCAGCTTGCCAGTTTTCTTGAAAGACCAGTAGTCGTATAGCAATTTTCCAATTATTAAAAATATTAGAATTGCTAGAATAATGTTTAGAATATCCAAGGGATGAATTACAGTATTTTCATCCGAAGAAACGCAAATTTCAGTACGTCTCAAATCCCTTACCTTTGAGAAAACGTTTGAATTATATAAAATACTATCTAAAAAGAAGCATAACAGCGCAGTTAAATAACTTACAATTCTATCAGAAATATCATCTCCACTCGTAGCCGAGCATCGTACATCGTTAATATCTTTTATTAGACTCGTATACCCAATGAGAAGTTCCTGCAAATTAACCGAGCTTCAACATTTATAAAATTCTTAAATATTTATCTATTATGATGATTTAAAATTTTTACCTGAAATCCTGGTGTAAAAAGGCAGTCGCATCTCCATGGATTTTTTCCAAGATATAAACTTACTGCATTTCCATTGTGCTGCAATGCATTTTGCAAAGCATACGTAGGCAACTGAAATGATGACAGAGAAGCTTATTTACTTATATCATGTTAAATTCATTGTATCTAATTAGATGCAAATTCTCTAATATTTTTGTTCCAGTAACATGCTCTCAATCGTCAAGAATATAATACGAACATCTGTTAATTTATTTCCACGAAGACTGAGCAATCGAAAACGATCCACCCAACTGGATCCCTCTAATTGAACGATCGATTCGATTATATTATCGTCCAAATACAGGTCTTCTACACTTCTATACACAGGATTCGTCGTAAGTGGTTTTAAATCCTGTATCTATAGTAAAAATTCTATTCTTCAGTTATTGACAAGTTTTTAATGTTAAAAAAAAAAAAAAAA